>NW_019416285.1:82582-315005 GCF_000390285.2 Anoplophora glabripennis
AACAATTTATTTGTTATGACATCCGCCTACTTTATTTTTACAAATTTTCGCAATTACCCCTTTAGTGAACGATGACGCATCTAATTTTTTTACTAGAGAACTGTCGGTTTTATCGCAAAATTACAAGAGGCAAAAAAGTTGCGGAATAAATCAGTCTTCCCAATAAATATTTTTAAATAAATAATTTGCTTCATATAAGAAATTTCTAATAAAATATTGCAATGGGGTTGACTGTTTTACTCCTTTATAAAATACGCCAATGATCCAACAAATATTGAAAAGTTGTCTTTTTATTAGTAGGATGCTCATACCAAGTTTCGTGTCTCTAGCATTCCTCATGTTAAAGAAAAAAATTAAAGTGTGAATTTCAATCCGCTCCTTTAAGAAGGTATATCGCCTCAGGGGTGCATCTTTCATATAAGGTATTTTTACTTCAATCCTCTTATTTTTGGCTCTACATTCACTGGTACCATTTATGCTACTTCAATTAAAAACACCCTGTATTATACTGAATCTCTTCTAGTCTTAATGTAACAGTACATTCCGATTCTGTATTCTATCAAAGATAATTGAAAACTTAATATTCAGCTTGAAATCGCGTCCCATCCGGCCTTAAGGGCCATGTTTACGCGCGGCAAGAAGTTATTTCTCGGAGCGGTATCATTTCATGCAAATTTCAGCAGCGGAGAGGAGCGCAATTTGCCGGCAATTTTTTTCGACGCGCCATATACAGACGCAAAGTATGATGAACGGTAATGCAACTTATACATTTTAATTACAACCGTGCCCACAGCAGACCACCTAACAGCAACGGCGGCCCATGGCTAAGAGGCCGCACATAAAATACGATCCAACGAAACGCAGAAGAGCCCGAGACGGGTTCCAGACCGGCAACTCACAGCTGCATGTGAAAGAAATCATTGAACAGGATGCCTCTTCCCCGACGCTCTAACACTGTGCAGACCGCTGCGGGTCGCAGATGGGCCTTAAACATCCAAAAGAACCCGAACAGAACGTCGCACCGAGCATGTGGCTCGCTCAGATTGTTCTGCATGTGGGAAAGTTCGGTAAGCGGCTTTTCGTCCGCGGCGATGTTCCGAAATTCACGCGGTGTCGCCCGGAATGGCACCATAAGGGCGAGGAGGGCCTTTAAAAGGCAGCGAATAAAAAAGTTAAATAACGAGGAGTCTATTCCTTTAAAGGTTCGGTGATGGCTTGTAGTGGGCTTGTACAGTTGGAGCCGTATCCTCGTTTGCTTTCCTAAACTGATATTTTCGATTTATTGTTTTATAAACAATTAAATTGACCCCTGGCCTTTATACTCACACCTGCAGGTTGTGCTAGAAACGACATATTTTAGTAGCTCGTAATTAAGTGTCCACTATTTTACTCGATATTTATTTGCAAAGTTTGTAATAAATACTGACTGTTCTCGGATACTTAAAACGACTCTTGTAATAGAAAAATAATGCAGGTGTTAGAAATTACTTTTATACTTTGCTTTATTTTAGATTTTTCTCGAAATACTAATAGGACATTAAAATATTACGCAAAAATTTAATATTTCCTTGTAAGAATCTTTTCTTAATGACACTTAATACAGAAAAAAAGATGATTCTACCAAAGGAGAATCATTTTCCGGAAGTTATCAAATAATTAGATATGTTTATTTACTATTTTGGCCCTCCTTTAGACCCGAAAGACCCGCAAATTCATGGAATTTTATTTAAGGATAGACAGAATAGACAGAAAATATTATAACTTCAGAATAAAAATAAATCATCTTTGCGAAATACCAAAAACGGGAAAACCACTTAAGAATAAAACAAAATACTGCAAAACAGTCTTGTAATACATAACAATAGTTTCAGGGAGAATCACTATACACTAAAAGCGCTTTAAAATTCTTCAAAATACTTAGAAATCTTAAAAGGTCAAAAGCCAATGACAACAAAATGAGCAATTGGACCACTTTCTACGAATAATCAAAGCATCTAGGTAAATAGGCTTCAATAATTTTTATTAAACGAATAAATTCTTGCGAGATGGTAATTTTCTTACTTGTATTTACTTATTCTGCTTCGCTTCTTCTTTGTATCCTATTTTCCTTCTTTATTGTCTGGGCGCCAGCTCAAACGACTATATAGTTGTAGTTTAATTCTAATTTTGTTTGTTTGTTTGTTTATAGAGAAAGTAATTGTTTGAAAAAAAATAATAATAATTTAAGATTCCAGCAAATTTTTATCTAATATGAGTAGTCTTACCTCAGGGTAATTTGGATTTAAATATTGAATTTAACACAAGTCTGTACAATATTATGGGTTTATACCTCTTTACCACTGTCTAATACACTAATTTCTTTTCTTCTTGGTCCTTTATCTCCTCTAGTTCTTTCCTGTACCTGCTAGCACAACATTTGTTCCTGACTTGTCATCTGTCATATAACTCCTTGTTTGTCTCCTTGCTAATATTTCTATATTACTATTCCCTGTCGTGACTTGAATTAGACCTGTGTTGACTCGATACTGGGTAATGCTCTATAACAGTTAACTTTGTTTTGTTATTGGACTTACTTAAGTTTATATTGTCCGTAATTTTCAATTAATTTAGTTCTTGAGATTGTTTTCTTCTACTCCTTATAAATGGTTTTTCTTTATTGAATACATTTGTTTCTTTCTAGCAACCAAATTATCTTTCTTTTAAATTAAAAAAAATATTTTCAAAACTTTAGCTGTATTTATTATTTTTCTTTCTTAGTTACTTCACTCTTTTTCTTTTTATGTCCCACAATTTTTTTTAAATCACTTTCTAATTCTAGTAATCCAAATTTTTACTGCCTATCACATTTTCAGTTTCGAATATACTTACATTACATTATATTTCTTTAAATTTTTTTGAAATTCATATTTTACGAAAATTTTTAATCGATTTTACCAGTTTTATTTTCCCAAATTTGCCTTTCTCTTCGATATTTTAAAATCTTTGCCCCTACTCATTCTATTACAATACTTTACTTACAGTGACTTTCTACTTCAAATCTCGTTGTGAAGAAGAAGAAGAAGAAGCAGAAACATGTAGGATCATGCACTCAGATGCTCATATTCATCTAAAAGAGTATTTTCTACATACATTATAAAACGCAAACAGGTTCCAGTCTAACATTTAAAATAGGAACAGCTTTTTTTCTTGTTCTAATTAATTTGAAATTCAGATTTCCATGTCGTTTATTCAATTAGGCTGGTCGCAGTTCGGTTTTATTATTTTTTAATTATCTCTTTCGAACACGCAGGTAGCTTATTTACATTTCTTGTAAATTAATTTGTAGCAGGGATTGCTGCTAATTTATTCGGAATTCGAGGTGTGCATTAACCGCAAGTGCAAACCAGATTTAAATGGTGGTTAAAGGCCCCAGGAGACGGTGGTTCTGTTTGGATTTCAACGTAGGTGGCTCGTTGGTTTCGTTTGCGGGTACCTATCAGTTTGTCTTTGTTACACATACCTCAGGATGGCTCCAGATGTGATCATTTACCAAATATTTACTAAATGTAAAAAACTGCAGTGTGGTATGGACGACTAATTGGTGGAGAACGCGAACATATATGCCGTATCGTGTGGATGGTGCACATCGATACATTGGAGAGCAAATACAAACGACTCACTATTTGACTGTTCACCAAGTAATATTACTTGATATGTATGTGCGTGATAAGTTCACTCAAGGGGCGGTAAATAAAAACAATATTTCCGTCATAGATATTTTTCAAATCAAGAATGTGGAAAATTAAATCACACAGGTACTGAAATCCTTAATTTAAAATAGGAATCAATTTTAATACGATTTCTGTAACCCTTAAAAATATGTTTTCAATACCTTGTATAAGAAAACTATACCATTATCTGCTGCCCAATCGCAAAGAGTTAGTCACCAATTCGATGTAAATGAGACAAAATTTGACAACAAAGTATGAATAATGACAATGACAGACAGCGACATAAGGCAATGACATCATATTATAATTTTCATTTAATTAATATGGACAGCATGCCAATTCGTACACATTGTTATTTATAGAACAAATATTTATGCTAATAGCGATATTTATACATATTGTATCGGCGTATACGAAGGTGTGCGCTAGACTATTTCGAGAAAAGAGAGAAATTGGAGTGTTAACAACGATAACATTGAAAATATAACCTCTTGAAATTGTGTAAAGTGTTATAGTTCATATTACAAGGACTTGAATTAAAATTCTAATTTATTAATTTATTTGTCAGTGTTTGTGGATGAAGCAAAATTTTCTATTTAAAAGAACAACAAACATAGATAATGTAGGTCTGTATTCAAGCCATGAATTATAGATAAGGTCACAAGATATTTTTCCAGTCATTGTGAGGAAAAAATGATGCATTCACATATAAAATTCGCAATTATGTCTTATTGGCCCATTTTTTTAAAACACTTGTTTAACACAATAAAATAATATGTGTTCGCAATTGAAGAATAAAGCACATTCTGCACAATAATATTTTTATTACAAAATAACGATAACACTAACTAAATCAGGTACATTTTTTTCATATGAAGCGAATTTGTACTGCACTGACACTTAGAATAGCTACCTTAAAACAATACCTACAGTTTAATCTATATAGTTTCTGATAACCGTTATAAAAATGTTAACAATAACAATAAAACAGCAAAGTACTTCCTTAACCTAAAATTGACTCAATATAAATTAACACTAGTAATAATAAAAATAAATGTAGCATATTTACAGATGTGTCTTAAGATTAGGTAAAACTACCTATTGACACAGATACATTTCTTAAGACATACGTATGTTTATATATCACTCGAATTTACATCATGTGGCTTTACCAATTTTTCATCACTGTTAATAAATTTATTTCTTTGTCGCCGACATGTTTAAAAAAAAACTGATGTATCTGCATCTGTAGGCACCTTAAGTAAATATAATGTTCTTAACTGAAGTCACTCGGTGAAAATAGAATTAGGTCAGATTCAGGTTTGATTAAAAAACGCTAATAATAAAAATAAAATTATTAAAGGTACATCAAGAGACATCTGGCAAAAATTTCTAGTTGCTATTAAGATATTTTAAAGAAAAATCTGTATGGAACATAAATATTAGTAGCATTGGAAAATATGTTGTGCCCTTATTAGATTGCAATAAAAACAAAGGAAATGATCTGTATTATTCTTTCGTTTCCGTTTAAATTTTGATCCAGCCTGTGGAATAAGTATGGTTAGGTGTGCTGTGCGTTTGAAAAAGGCTGTTTATTAAATCTGTGAATGTCCTGAACGCACAATGAATAATTATACACGCAGCCCGAAAAGACGCGACAAGAAAATATTACGACTAATAATATGCAAAGTTAATATTCATATTAGAAAATCCAGAGGATATGCTGCGGTGTCTCTGTGCATGCGAAATTACACTGTAATCGTTTTATTTTCAGGAACAGTCCGACAAATGCTTCCACGATTTTACAGCTCATGTATTTTATGGTTTCCCTGTATCATATGCTTTTTGTTTTATAATTCGTCAGTCGCTCACGTCAGTACACGCATTTTTTTCACAACACTTTTACTAAGGTTTCTAAAAAATAGAGGTTGACCGACTAGCGGTTTATTTTTATACATAACTTTCCTGTATCTACAAGCGATATCATTCGTTTTTTTTTTTCAACTGTGTCCGGGACAATTCGTCTTTCATTTGACATGCTCACCAGTTTAATGTCACTTTTATATAAAATATGAAACAAAAAACTTCATAACAAAATACATTTTGAAAAAATTATAGTCACATTTTTACCAAAAAAAAAAAATGGACTTAAATTAATGTATTCCGAAACTTTCTACCAAACCTATTTTATGTGTTTTCTTTTCTCATTTTTCAGTATTTATAAAGACGTTTTTTTCCCCAAACTGAACCTAAGTCACTGAGTTAATTTAACAATTTTCCTTAACAAGAAAAATTATATGAAGTTAAAGGAAATTTAGACCAGAGCGGATATGTCGAAATATCCCACTTCTTAGATGTAAGAGGGAGCAAGCTAATGTTTAAAATGTTTAAATTTATTACCGACGTTGCAAAATAGCAATAATTGATGAAAAAAAAGCAAAATAATCAAATTTTTTGGATAATTCTTTTAAAATATCTTAATTCTTCAGGGTATAATAAAACAACAGGCCAAATTTCATTAAAATTGGTTCTATAGTTTTTGCAAAATAATTTTTTGAAAACAAATTTTGAAACAAAATTTTCGAATTTTCAAAATGTTGCTCAACCTTTCAAATGGTTTTTGAAAACTCTTTTTTTTGTGTTTAAACAGTTACATAGATTACATTTATCAATTTGCAATTTAGTTTTTTCAAATTTCAATTTTTCAAAAACCTTTTGAAAGGTTGAGCGGTCTTTTCGATTTTAAAAATTTTTCAAGATGCTTTATTTGAGGCTGTGCAACATTTTGAAAGTTCGAAAAATTTTTTTCAAACATTTTTTCAAAAAATTATTTTGCGAAAACTCTCGAGCCGATTTGAATGAAATTTGGTGTGTTGTTTTATTATACTCCAAAATTAGAATGCTCTCGGAGCAATTAAAATATTTAAAAAAATATATCCAAAAATCTTTATTATTCTGCCTTTTTTTCATCAATTATTGCTATTTTGCAAAATTCTGTTCTAAAACTTTTTTTCCTCTTCAATATTCTTCCAAAATGCATGGGTTCTAAGATATAAGTAAAAAACTCAGATAAAATAGGTTTTTTAAAAATTTTTTAAACATTTTTGCAATTTTGAAAATGTTCCGTACCTCCCCCAGATTAAGGATCTACACTTTTATTATGGAAGTTGTACTGAAGGTAATCCAGAAAAAAATTGCTTGCCCCCTCTCACATCTACCTCAAAACAGAACCGCCCTGATCTAATTATATTCTCGCAATTACAGAGACACTCAAAATTTAGACGCCAGGCCTACATATAACTGTTATATAGGGTGTTTTATTAAGAAGAACACAGCTTAATGGGAGATTCTTGATTTCAAAATAGTGTAATTCGTTACTTTTTATTTAAATTTGGACAAAAATTTTTAGATAATATTTACTTCACTAATATGCATCACCAATGAGATTACTATTTTTAAAATTTTTGCCATAAAACATGCCTTCTTGAATTTTCAGCTTGATCATGAAATGAAATATTGTTAAAATTCCGAATTTTCCACATATCTTTGATGCGTATTAAAAAAGAACATCATTGTATTTAATGAATTATCCAAATTTGACCTCAGAAATTAAGCTGTGCTCCACTCCAAGTAATACACCTTGTATATTTCCGACAATACCCAAATATCTCATTTTTCCCAAAGACTACCATAATAGACTGTGATTTTTTCTTAATTAGATGATTTTTATATTGTAAATGTGTTTTTAAAGTGTAGTAACATAAACTTAAAAATACAGGAGATATAAATAAAGTTCTACATTAATAACTACTCAATATGAGCAACACTCGTAAGCACAGTCTTTAAGCATCGTAATATTTTTTAGAATATAACTTCCATTAATCTTTTGATAAATAAACACTGTACTTATAATTATAAATCGCTTCTAAAACATTGAAACTAATTTCAAGTTAATAATTAGTAATTCGGTATTTTTATATATATATGACTGTCCTTACAAGTCTAGTGTGGTATATAACTTTAAATTTACAACCAGTCTTCATTCATTCTTCTCTGTATCACCTTTACATACGTCAATACCCTCAAAATATTCACATTCTCCAAGCCATAAATATGTCTGTACCGTAGATGTGTCTTCCGTCAAATTCATATCTACGAATCTCCTCATCAGATTAGACTCTAACTAACATCACCAATTCAATAATTTTAATAATACTATTTGGATCCAAGGTACAGACTTTTCAAAATCAGTCGTCGGCAAGTGCCTGAAACCTTAATCGGTCAACTCTTTCTTCAATGTAAAGACCTTGCGGCACCACTAAAAGTATCTGTCTATGTTGATCAGGTTGACCACGGCGTTGTTCTTTACTTTTGTTAAAGGAGGGTTGAACTTGTTGGCCAACGGCGTGTCCGTCAGGTCTATGATTCTCGGATACGATTGGTTCGGGAACATGTTCTCGCTTAATCTGTAAACGCCTGTATTTACTAGCGAGAGATACATCAAGTTGCCTAGCGGCGCGAAGCTGTTCGGTTCTATAAGAAATATAATATTGTTGTCCATCATGAGGTTCCTCAACTTTGGAAGCTTGTAGAATGTGACTTCGTAGATCTGTTCGATCTTGTTATCGGACAGTATCAGCGTTTCCAGTGAGTGGGACTGCAGGAACGATCTACTTGGGTTGAAGCTGATTTTGTTGTAGGACAGGTCCAATTTCTCCAGCCTCGGATTGGGTTTGAAGGTGTTGGGGTCTATGATGGTTATGTTGTTTCCGGATAAATCAACCATTTTCAGTTGTTTCAGTTCTCTGAACGCGCGTTGGCTGATTTCTGATATCTTGTTTTGGCACAGCTCGATTCTGTGCAATGTCTTGTACTGGTTATGATGGAAGACGTAAGGAGGTAATGCCGCAATGTGGTTGTAGGCGAAATTGATGGACCTTACGAAACTGTCTCCTGGGGGAATGCGTTCTAGACCTTTTCCCATTTGGACGACGTGCATTGGCATCTGCGTTGTCGTCTCATGGAGTTGAGGGAATAGGTCATCGGCTTGCAAGGGCACTGATCTGAAAATAAAAATAAAACTGTGACTAACTTAAGTTGCTGTTGCAGAATTGTCTGGTAATGCCTATTTTTCAATATATTCTCCCTATTTTGTAACAACTGTCACAATCTTGTAAATGTTCTTTACAAGAAGCTTTAAATTATTAGACAGTTGTTATAAATATGATGGACTTGATGGACTTACGTCAATATTTATTTATTATCACTGATTAGGAATGCAATCGCCAGTGCAATAACATGGAAATGTGCTGTTATTTACGTTAATATCAATAACGACAAACCATTTAAACTAGAAATTAATAAAAGTGATACTGAACGTGACATTTGGTAGACATGGACAAAATAGACATGCATTTAGTATACCGGTAAATTTATGTAAATATATAAAAACTTCTGAATTCTTAAACATCGATCGGCGTTGGTTCCTTGGAGCATATGCTTGATATTGTCGCATATATTTTAAGCGTGGCTTCGTTTATGGTATTTATGTGTTATTTAAATCATTACTTTATGTCAACATGGTCTAAATAATCGCGGAATTATGCGTGTTATCTGAATCGCGCGTTACAAATAAATAACATTGTTGGCCTCCTTAAAAACATTGTCAAATAATTACATATTAATAATTTATTGGTTCAATTTATAAACACCAATTAATTACATAATTATTAATTGTGCGATAGAACAAATTAACATGAAAATTAATCAATTTTACAAGTAATTTCTATGTTATCATTTTTTTTCTAACGGAATTTTCTAGCCTTCTCTTTTATTTCGCCGATGAATGTTTTGAATTGGATTTCCGATTACGAAGATGATAAATGGTTGTCAAGGCTTTTCAGTTTTGTTCTTAAATTGGTGCCTCAAATTTATTTTGACACAAGAATGAATTATGAGATTCAGGACTTGAGTTTCGAAACAATGTCCTTCAGGAACTGGACTAGATTCTAGATAACGTCAAAGAAAAGAGCGAAGTTTGTGGTAATTTCAAGATACATACATAAATCAATGATGTAGTCATTGTTATATTTCCAGAAACTTATGCTTTTTACAGTTTAAAAATATTTTTCCACCACGTTATTTCCTCTTAACAAACACATGTGTTATCTTTATTATAATTTTTTATCATTAAAAAACTTTTTATGTTATGTATTATGCTATAATTATATCTCTATTGAGCAACAAATTATTGAAAATTCAATAAAGCTTTATTCATTTTGATAAGGAATTATAAATTTGGAAATATAAACTGAGATATTTGCTTAAATGTATTTACTGATAGTTTCTATAAAATTATTCGTGGATTTAGGGAACAGTGTAGCCTAAAATTTTTTATTTATTCCTCATTAATCTATTTATAGTTTGTTTACGGTGTTTTCATCTATATCACCCCAAGAAATTGTGATAAAACAATTTTAGATAGTTATATTTAGTCGCTTTGTTCGCAAATATAGACAAATATTTATTTATGAATATTATATCATTAGATAAAGTATATTCATAATTATAAACTGGGGAGTTTGAGATAATGTAACGGGCAAAAAAATTTGGGGACAAAGCTAGTGAAATTTTTGTGAAATTAAGAATGGATGTGAAAAATCTGCTCGTATTACAATAAGTGCATTCCAGATAAAAACTGTTTACGAATATTTGTGTAAAAGTAGTTATACGTGTTTTTTTGTTTTCCATCGAGGATGAAAACAAAAGTTTTAAACACAAACATTTGCCCGCATGCAACTAGTGTGGCAAATTTGTTCACAAATACGAATTTTTGGATCTTGATTAGGTTTTAAAAGTTAAAACAAAGATTTTAATCAAAATAAGAATAAAAATATGATCGATTTATGTAGAAATGAGAAAACATTTTTTAAGGACATTCCAACTTATTTTAATTAGCACTTAGATTTTATGAAGTCTCTTATGGATGAGAAAAAAGTTTCATTTTCATTAAAAATATATAAATAGAAGTAAATATTCCACAGCCAGCTCGATTGTGAAATAATAGTACTTTAAATGAGAATCGTTATAATTACGCTTCATTTTTTAAAATTAATTCATCAGGGCACCTTGAACATAACATTTAAATATGTATTATACTTATTTAGATTCCATATTGTCTATTTGGGATAACGTAATTTTGTAACGTTTGCAATAGATTCCGGCAATCCATTCTTAAAAATAAAAATTACTCAATAGAGAACGAAAATAAGGACTGAAAGGCTTTGTGTATCCGTGAAAAATTGCACATATAAACGCCCCTCTTAAGTTCTAAAGGGTTGATAAACACTATCCAATAATTGGACCAATCTAGGGTTTTGTTTCTCATAAACAGATCTTACGATGATTTTCTAGGAGTGTGGATGAAGAATTGATCACCTTTTTGACCACTGCATATCTATCTGTTGTACTAGTAACGCAAAATGCAATGCATACAACCAACCAACAGTATAAAGCATCGGAACTCATCGTTTTTGTCTTCATTTTGTAGAGAAATCTGTAGAGGTAAATCCACAAAAATTAATCAGTAATCTTTTGTACTTATTAATTAAAAATGTAGCAAAACGTCATAGTCAACAGAAGCAGAAACTATTTATAATCATTCTACACAGTAGTAAATCATTTAAGAGATATTAAAGATAAACGATTTAAGTAATCGTGCGTATTTTATAACAACGTTTCAGGAAAGGTATTACTTAATTATTTGTTTATAAACATTAAGTATGTTATCTCTAATTAAGATAGCTGCAGAGGTATGTGTTACATTACAAAAAGAACTTTGATATATTTCACCTGTGGAATGTTTGCCAAGGTTAAAATAATTTTTATATTTTGGTTTACATTTTTAATTAAAGCTAAACTCGGTGTTCCACGTTTTAAGATAGTTTAGATATTTTAAATATTGTTTGATTTTTATTAAAATGCACAGATTTTTGGTAATCTACTCTAACGTTTTGAGTTTCGAAAAGAGAAGCACAATAGTTGTTCCAATAAAAAAGAAAGTACTGAAGAAATGCCAGTTTCAGTCTCTGAAGTTGTATCTAGTGATTTTGGAAAATGGGAAATGTGGTCAAAGACAATTCGAAGAGAAGGAATATTCTTTCGAAGAAATCCGTGTGGATAATCGATATTTGCTTAACTTTACATTACATTAACACATTTGCTCTTTATCTAACCTAGTTGA
This sequence comes from Anoplophora glabripennis, assembly GCF_000390285.2. Taxonomy (NCBI): domain Eukaryota; kingdom Metazoa; phylum Arthropoda; class Insecta; order Coleoptera; family Cerambycidae; genus Anoplophora; species Anoplophora glabripennis. Next base: position 94,535 of record NW_019416285.1, read on the forward strand.
TAATTATTCCATGTTTAAGGTCAAAATACAAAGTAAAACTGCGTCTCTAGACGACGGTAGTAATTAAAAAGAATGTTTGTACTTACTGTGTCACCGTCCAAAGGATGAGCACAAAACAAACTACACATATATCCATTTTATGGAAGAAGTCAGCACTACTCGTGGAAAAGCATGCACGCCAAATGTCTTCGGATAACATTTAACTTTATCGCGATATTGCGTGACGCGCGCCAAATTTGAATAAATTTTAATACACTTTATCACAATTTCAATGTAACAACAATTACTACGACTTTTTGGGTTAGCCGCTAGCGCTAGTGCGCCAACCTTCACATATCACGGGCCGAGTGATACACAAAATTGCATTTTGAATTCAAACAAGGTTATCGTGCAGCTTTATCGGCTTTTATAATTTTTAATAATTAATTCAGTGTACATTAATAAGGACGATAGACAAATATTTGTGAAATATTTTTGAAATCAGTCTGACCCCTATTTTTTATCTGTGTCAGGACGTTACGGATTTCATTTTAACCCGGCCTTAGGGACGGGAGAATATTTTTAAAAATAAATCCTTAGCCTGGACAATTTTCTATTGTATTTCCTCTATCAGGCTCAATGTTCTGCTATAATTAAGTCAGTACCATTTTCTATGTTATATTTCAAATTCGGTAGTATTTTCTTTTACATTTTTCATTTTTCGAAACGTTCGCAATAATCAGTTAAAATTAGATACTTCAATTCTTACTTATAGTTGGCTTCTATCCACGAATAAACTAGCTACATATTTTGTGACAATTCGTAAAAAAATCTATTTTCCGGATAGTGCTGATATTATTATCATTGATATGATTTCCTTCCATAATACCTAAACCCAGAAAAATTTGAAAATACTCATTCATTGGTGCATTTTGATCAATTGGGTGCATTTTTGCACTTAATTTAAATTTATATTCGTTTATGTTAACTCATGCAACTAGAAATTTAACACTAAATTTCTAGGAAATACTAAAAATATTTGTTTTACTACTGATAATCGAGAAATACGCATTCGTTCATGCAGATGCAATTGCAAATTTAAGAATGGAATATTTTTGAATGATAACGTAGTATTTATTTATAAAAATGCTAGTATGCTGTGGGAATTATTTTATCGTACAAATGCAGTCCGTAAGTGTCTAACGAATTACTAATTTGGCATTGCGGGGAGAAAATTCTAGAAGATATTCCTTACAGATCTCACTTTATACATTAAAAAATAATTCCCCATTACGTAAGGAGAAATTGAACCCTTATTGCAACTATTAAAACATATAAATTTACAGTTTTCGAAACTTCTTAAACTGTTTACAGACTTGTATAGTCTTTCCGAAGTCAGTTGAACATGTAAAAAAACGCCTGGCAATAAAATTTAATGACTTTCATAGGCATCCTTAAAAAGGTTTTCTGCTAAAAGTAAAAATTTATAATAATTTGTATATAATTTGTAGAAAATTTCTATTATAATATTCATTTGGCCAACAACATTAATTGTCCTCAAACAATTGTATTATATTGATGGTAAATTTCGTTTTGTTCCGTTTTAAAAGGTCTCCAAAATGCCATGTTGTAATAATATCATTTCTCCCTTTCGCAATTGTAATATTAATGATTAATAGAAGGTGCCTATAATAAATTAAAATTACCCGAATCACACCGCAATTTCGCATTGCTGCACTGCACTGCTGGGCGATTTGTCAATGAAATTTATTGCCCAGTGGCCCAACGCAACTGTGTTTGTATCTCGTTTGCCCGTGTTCGCATTCTTCAACTTGGCGTATAAGATCCACTTCTTATTTGTGGAAGGGCGAAATGGGCGGTGACTATTAGACGCCTTCATTATAGCCATCCTTCTCTATCACACGGATTTCTATGACTTACTTTATCACTCTCACGTAACGACCGATGAACTTTCCGACCCTGTACTTGTATGTATACTTTTCATATTTTGAGATCAAACCAGGGATTTCAAAATAACTTGTAGCCTTATACTCTCAACTTTTTCTTCTTCTTCTTCTTCTTCTCTTCTTTGTCTCTTCTTCTTCTTCGTCTCTTCTTCTTCTGATTTACTGAAACCGAAGCCAACTAATTATTTAGTTACATTAACCTACATTCTATTACGAATTGTTGAATTTCAAAAAAATCCGCTACAAACTCGAAAATCTTAAGTTTTCTTATATATAAAGTTTGCTAATTCATATGGATTTCACGTTTTAATAAAAGTACCCAGCATCCAACGTCCCATATTGGCCAAAACGTCACCTGCTGCCCGTCGTTACTAATCATCAATCGACATCACCGCGAATAACGAGCTTATTACCACGCGATCCGGTAAAAAGGGTGTCGTGTTGCAATCGGGGTTGCGAAAGGGATCTCTCACGGTAAGGCCCGTACACACCGGAGGACGGAAAGACATCGGGCTCGCAGGGACACACAGCTGCAGTACGCAAGTGTTCGATGAAAGGACCGAGTTGCCTCGAGACAGGCCCAAGCATGATCGCGCTTATTAAAAAAAACACATCATAACGTCGTATGAGGTGTAAAACCTTTCATGTCAGTCCAGGTAATTTTACAGGAGAAGGTAAAATAGTTAAAAAAAAATGTTTCTCAGTTCTGATACAAATTCAAAACGCATGCAAAGTCAGTACGTGAATTTAAGTCAATGGAAACTATTTCTCACTAATTTCTGTTTAATCTGCCGTAAAATAAAGTTAAATACTTAAATTTAGTTATCGATTTTTTTGTATTTTTACAGAAATTTTGAATTATGCACTCCTAATAAAGAAGATCTGCTAAATACACTCAGAATATCAAAAGAAGTAGATATCCAACAAAAGAAGAACAAAACTGTAGCTTAAAAGTTGATATTCTGTTGTTCGTAAAAAATATAATCCCTCAATATATGTTTGTGTGTAATATGCTTGTACCCATGAGGCATATGTCGAATAACGTGAGAAAAATGGATTAAAATGTTCTCTTATCGGTGGGATATTTATTTTTGTAACATCTTAAAATTAGCAATTGCCTTAAATTTAAAACACAGATTTTATAAGGGTGTTTATTAATTTTTTCACCGTTTTTTTCTCTATTAAAACCTGTTGTTTGAAGGGAATTTCTAATTCTCTCAACAAAGGACTAAACATATTCACACTAAAATCAAGCCACTTTTACTGAATGTACAACTAACCATACACATTTAAAGTTTACTGTAACTTTAATTGGCGGCTGTACTTCAGCCTGAATATTTTCGTTTTTTTTTTTGTCTATTTGTCAAAAAAAACTAAATTATACGTAATTATTTCCAACAAATATGCTGTAATTTCGTTTTGTTTAAAAAAATCATCGAGAAAATTATTTGTATTTCAAAATTTTTTCACCTCTTAATACTGTCCTTTATGCCACGGCCTGGTTACAAAGCGAGCCTAAAGCAACGCTGACTGCGATTGTCCCGGTCCCATCTGCATGTTTGGTCCGGGTGTGCTCTGTTTTCTGTTTATATCACTTTCATAAACCCAACAAATGGTCTCTTTCTAAAAAAACTTTGAGGTTCTGGCCTCGGTTTATTATGTTTTTGTCGGTTAATTATTTTGGAGCAATGCGGAGAGAAAAAATTTCCCGGAAAGGCATTGGGTCTGTTTAGGCCTAGGAACATACAGAGGAATCCTTTCATTCAGCTTGTACAGAACAATTTTTTCTGCATCTGTAATAAAATATAAAACATGATATTTTATTATGGAATAGTTGGACTTTCCATTTTTCAAAAAAAATCAGTTTTTTTATTTTAGTTTCATATATATTTGAGAAATAAAAATTGAAATATTTAAAAAAGTTATAAAGTTATAACATCTGACAACTATCTACAAATGTTGTTAATTTTGAAAAAAAGATTCTAACACAGAAATGGTTAATAATTATTATTACTATGACGTAAGAACCAAGCATATTTGTGTTTATTACTGGTAAAACCAAAATAAAAGCAACCATATTCAATAAAACTATTAGCTGATCGGGTTAGGTAAATAAAGTATTACGTCGTGGATTATTACAGATTTGAGTATTACTTTTGGCAATACATATTTTACGATTACGTTTAGCCTCAAGTTCAATGCCAAGTCAGTGGTGTGGACTATTTATTTTTAACACCAGTCTGTAAGGTTTGCATGTGAGGAAATCAAATTAAAAAGTTGGTCTGAACATAATTCAGGAAAATATAGTATTCGATAAAATATTTCTAAGTATTAGAAAATAGGGATGTAACTACTAATTATATAATTAGACCAAAATGGCTTTTTCTTAATAAAGTAATTCGAAATGGAAACATATTAGAAGTGACTAAAAACTTAGTGGTCAAATACTGACTATGCTTGTGTTAACGATAAAGGAAATTTGAGAAAATATAGATAATTTTAAAATAATTATAGCTCATACGTAACCGACGATAATGATTTGATAATTGCTTAAAATAATATTGATTGGATAATGACTGACGTCATAAATTTTCGCACTGCATGCAAATTAGGATTACGTTTTAATAAAAGTTAAATAAAAAATATTTGATAGATTAAAATAAACTTTATTCATAAAAAATATGTCACTTCCTGAATTTTTTTACATAAAAATATTGTTTTTTAAGAAAATGTACCATTGTCAATAATTATTTCTCGAAAAAATGCTAAAACAAATTTTTATTTACAAAATTAATAGTTTATAACAAATTAATAATTAATTATTGCAAAATGAACCGTGCAGTTGTTACTATTTTCAAGCGCTACCCTAGATTTAAAAAAAATGTTAAAACTGGTCCATAATTACCGGAGACATCGCAAAATTTTCGGGCAGTTAAGATTTGAAGTGTCTGAACGTTTCTGTCTTATTTCCCCCACCACATTCCAGGTGTAAAAATGTATTCGAGGACGTTTTTAAAGAGTTAAAAATTACTAAAAATAATTTTTTTTTCGATATCTTTAACCGTTATTATGAAGTTTAAGGGTTGATTGATTTATTCCCGAAATTTCAAGTCTTAATGTTTTTAAATAAACAAGTTATGAATTTAAAAAAAAACACAATTTTATATCTTCTTATCTCGGCTAAAAATGGTCCTAGAACAATTTTTTTTTTAATTAGTGAAAAATTACCAGGATTACGAATATCAAGACGAAACAAATGAGCCCTCACAAGGCTTTTTATTATAACGCTAACAACCGCGTTTTTGCAACTGAAGAAATGCTATTTCTAATAAACAAATGCAAAAACTCGTAAACAAATACATATTTGTTTACCAAATTTTCAGGGTTTCTTAAGCGTAACTACATACAACTTTTACTGCAGTTTAGAGACGATTTATGCTCTTTTCTTCTATTTATAGCAAATTCAAATTTCGCTGTTTTTTCGCAATTATTTAAACAAATTGTTAATGGATTTTAATTTAGCAGGTTTCAAATGAACCGTTTTTTGAAAACCTATAAGTATAAACAAAAGCAAAAACACCTGTTGGGGAGCGCTTTTTATTTAATACAGCTAAAACACTCCATTTTTGGTAATTTTTACATTATAATCATTGGTTAAACAATGATCTTGTTAATTTAAACCGATACTTTTTGGGAAATATTATTTGTTTTTGCCTAAACTAACGATTAAACCAAGTTTCAATCTGAAACGAATTACCTTTTGGGTAATGGTAGTACCTACTGCTACTAACATTGCCATTAGTCCAAGATTTTACAATGAAATTTGGGTTAGCCATTAGGTTTCGAAGCAGTTGGTTCTACTATTATAAGTTATGCGCAAAAGATTGTCTGCTGGGCAAATACAGTTTTCCAGATTTCCCTAATGGATTCGTCGCTCAAGGAAGCCAGTCTACAAGCCGGTATTTTAATAGTCAAATGTATGATAATCCTGTGAATGGTCGGAAACAACATTACCCACTTAAGTGAATCTTTTATAAGCTCGTATAAATAGAACATCCTTTGTCCTTCACCGTCGTTTATAGCGTACTTCCAAGTCCCAAGCCAATTTAGAAATTCTAAATATTTATTAATTCTTCCCACCGTAAAAGTTATCACTGGAAATAACTTTGCTCGAATTGCATAGTAGATAAGTGGCATAGGAGTCATGCCATTGGCAAATGTTTGTAAACTTCTAATAATATCCTCGTATTATCAATTATAATAATGCGCATTTGCTCCTTTGGGCGCTGTTAAATGATAACATCACAAGTTTTGGGACAGGACTAGAATTTAACACAACAAAAAAAACCGTGGACGGGATCTAGAAGGAATCTATCGTGTAAATATTGTAAGATCGAATACGTGACCCAAAAAAAGTACCCAATAATGTAAATAAAACAAATATCGAAAGACAAGTCTGCCCTGTTGATAACATTCTTAAAATAGAAGGTGATAGACAGTGATATATTTTGTTTGTCACTTTATTGCCATTTTTTTTTCAAAGCGATTGGGTGATACTATAGTTTTACAATTTAACAAGGCCGGTAAGCTAGTTAAATCTTACGTAATTTCAAAAAAAATCTTGGCGCGCGAATATTCCTTATCGTGGGTGATAGGCATTTATTCCCACTTCTTCGAGCAGACACGTTGCCATTCTATCGACTATGCGCATAATATTGTAACCAGTTCTACAGTACTAAAAGTTAGATTTGGCAACGCAGCACAGCAGATAAACATTATAACCTTACTTAACTCCGTTACTATTAATTACTTGTTTAAAGAATTTCTGCTGATTGTCAAAATTCGTTTACTCTGCATAGATAAGGGTTTAAAGAGAAATTATTTTCTGTGTCGTGCTTAGTTGATACATTTTTCATATCAGCTTCCTTTGGAGTAGAACTTATTGCGCCGTTGCCAGATTTCGTCGGTCTTTTTCAATAGAAGCAGTGTTGCCATTCTGCATTTAACTCAACAGGGTTGCTTTCCACATCGGAAAATTTTCCTCTGTACATTAGCATTTCCTGATCTAACTCTACTAGATTGTTTTATGTGCAACTTCATCGCGTGCATGATAAACCGCCTTTCTGACTTCTTTCCTCCGGCAAAACAGTCCATTATGATCCCGATCCTAGCGACATCGGGACCGATTGTATATCGATAAAGAACTCCGGACTGACAGCCGTAATACTCCGATAACCCGGAGATGAATGAGACGTGGGGCAGGGACGTTCGACGCGACGGTCGCTGGGTTTCATTAACTGCTGTAATCCGCTGATACTAGGGGCGGATACGGCGTCGAATCCATTGTAAACTGCAGTTTAGTGAACGTGGTCACGTGGCGCAGATTGTACTTTTTTAATGACACCCCATGTTTGCCGCTGTCGAGGCCTTGGTAGGACACTGGATCCATTAAATGATAGGGACTCATGAGAAAGAAAACATATGTTTGAAGGACCTTTAAAAATTCTACAAAGTAGGATTTAGGATAGGACGTAAAGGTGGATTTAGACATGCAACGTAACACCGATGTGTAACATTTTTTGTTACGGTGTGAAGATGTTTAAGTGTTGGGACCGAGTGCAGTAGGAGAATCAACGCGAACATGTTACTCGATGGGGTTGTGTTACGAGTTACGATGTTCTATTAAATGTCCAGGGAACGAAGAGAAAAATAGGGTAAAACCTCCGAATACTTTCGGATAAACCAGATTTTTATGAAAATTTGGAATTAAGCTTATTTCACCCTATAGATGAAAAGTTATGTATGTTTGATATGCGCTTCTTATTTTTAGGGGATGAAAACCACCACCATTGACAAAATATGAAAAAAATGGCTTTTAAATTATTTAAAATGAACTATACTGTCTTCCTTTAGTGTTTATCAGATCACTGGGTTTCTTAAAAATCACCTTTTATGATACAAATAAAAACAATTTTATACATATAAAGTTGATAAGTAGAATTATTAAAAGATTAAAGGGAAAGAGTGAAGGTATTCAATACTATAGAATGCTCCAAAGTTGTGGATAACCAAAATATTGATATGCTCCGAAAATTGAAACGGTAAGGTACCGTTGGTTTTTTTAACGATAACTTCCATAATTGTAAAGCTATTAATTGTAAAACGATCCAAAAACGATATTACGGAAACTTTTGACAGCTGAAAGTACTGCAAAATTTTATATTTTTTAACGCGTTATTTTTGAAATTTTTGAAGTTAAAGGTTTTGAAATGACCTTCGCCTTTGCCTTCGAACTTCTAGCGACATCTCTGTTAATTTTTATCCTACACAAATAAAAAAAACTAAAATATTCTGTGGAAAAAATCTAAACTTTTGTACTCTTGAATATTTTTGGTATCTTTTTTATTTTTAGTTATTTTCAAAAATATGTTTTTTTTAATTAAAAATTTGTTTTTTCAATCAAAACGTAATACAATTTTCAAAAATATGCATCCTTCTAAACCGCTTAAACTTGTATAATATATTGTTAGCACATAAAAAAATGTAAATTGTAGGATTAATTTTAATTTTAAATCTCGTGAAAAATTCATCAGTTTTTGTACTGATTTTTTTTCCGAAAAAGCGAATTAATAGTATTATTTTGATCATAACTGTTAATTTTTATGCTAATGACTTAAAGTGAAGTATTTTTTAAAGTAAGTACTTTAAAAAATGTTCTGTGCATTTTTCTTGAAAAATGTATTTTTTTTTTATCTTACGTTAAATGCTTCCAATTTAGTTTTTGGCGGACATGAAATTATCTTCAACCAGACGTATCTCTGCACCTATTGCACCTACATAAATAAAAAAACTCAATCTTTTTCTTTTTCTATAAGCTTCATTTTCTTCGTGATGTTTTTTTACCGTAGAATGTCTATTTCCCGAGTTATTCGAGAAAAGCTACTGAAAAACGTCTTTTTTTTATAAAAAATGTACATTTTCAATCACCGATAACCAAAATATTGACTTACCGAAAAAATGTTCATAAGATACTTTTAGCTTAAAAATTGATTGCTTTATCGATTATTTTTCACCCCCTGGAAGGGGTACCTTCCACCCCCTGGGCAAAAGCGCTCATCGGCACTATAACTTTTGTTTCTTGATCTATTTTCTACTTACAGCCCAAGTCAATCGGTTCTATCCAAAAAAATTCGGAGGGAAAACCCTTGGTGCCTGGACTAATTAATTGTTATACACTATTTAGTGAAGAATATAAACATTCTTTTTTTTTTTCATTTTTTCTTTCACTCGTCATCTGTAGTATGTAATTTCTGAAATGCTTCGTATCGTACAAAATCCCTTTCCCTCGATAAATTTTAGTAAAATTTAAAATAACCTTTTACGTTCATTCTTAACATGCACATCTATAAGGTGTGCAAAATGGGGTGGTCACAGGAAAGAACACTATAGTACGTTCCTAGCAGTGATACGAAAATCAAATTGTTACGCGACAGAGTTGCCTTACCATGTTCTGTTGCATATGTGGATGCACTTTAACAGAACACGCTGAATTTTTTTTTATGATGTTACAGTATGATGAAGTTTAAGTGCGTCCAAACATGCCACAACAGAACACGGTAGCAGAAATTCTCCGCTCCGTGTATCATCAACGCGAACATTATGCCGCAACATCAGTCAGACATGTAACAGAACACAGTGCAAAATTTGTTGTTACAATTTTTAACTAGGTAGGTATATTTCATTGTAATTAAAAAATTAAGGTTTTGTAGAGAAGAGAAAGAGATAAATCAGAGAAGAGAAAGAGATAAATATCTACATTATGTCGTTGTAGAAATTATTCTTCCATGGGAATTTTTCAAAATAACAATTTCAATATGAAAACTGCATCTTTCCTAATATATTTGAGAACCAAATGTTCCTAAATTCCGAACAAAGCTCTGTTTTAATAATGAAGCAAAATATTCCACAAAGGGCGTCGGAAATCGTATAAGGCTTCATTAAAATTTCTAATCCCTCAAAATTAAGAGCTGATACTCTGCCTACATCCACTGCGACAGGGACTTTGATGAATGGTGGCCTCGTGGCGAAGCACGCGGCAAAGATTACGATTGCACTTTTTGAATGGCATCTGATATTTAGTCTAGCATTACACCGGATTCATTAAACGATACGGGGTCTAATGATCATGCTCGTACATTGCCATGGCACAGGGCGGAGTGTTACAAGCCAGTGATCTAACAGGAAGTGGAGTCCAATTATGTAGAAGTGCAATTTATGGTCAGTGGGTTCCGTCGTTGGGTAATAGGAGAGCCAGTGTTTTATTTCAATTGTAATCATTTTACGGACGATATGGAACGTGAATAGAGAAAGGTCATATAAGTTTCACCATGAAAGTATTACTTAAAAAACCATTTTGTAGGGAATTTAAAGCACTTTAAGTTCTGTGATTTGCAGATTTTTTGAGCCCCTCGTTTTTTAGATTTGTAAGCTACAAGGGCTCGGGAAAGGCAGTCTTGGAGCTTAGTTTTGATCTTCTAACGCTCATAATTCAGTCAAATTTTGTCCTACAGAAATTTTAAAAAGCAAATTGTTCAGTAAGAAAAAACCTACAATTTCTTGTTCTATCAATTTTTACAAGCGTAAAGCAAATTATTCTATACAGAAGTCATCTTTTCCGATAAATTTGTAGATGAGAAAATTTGTTAAAAATGATTCAATTTTCTTGCCGTAAATTACATTTTCATAGAAAATAACTATGTCCTATGCGCTATTTTTATTGGGAATCTTTACATCTCTCAAAAACCAACCCATAAAAGGCCATCTGTTTAATTTCATCATATTTATTTTATATATTTCCCATTTTTCCGAAATTCTAATCCCTGAGTGTAATAAAATAATTACCCAAACAAATTGTACGAAATAATAAACCAACTGTTCTATCCCTTCAATAAGGACAGTCTCATAATCAAGCCAGCCCTCCTTCAAACTCAAATTTAATATTCTCAGGGTAGGTATGCCGGACACGTGCTCCAATTTTCCAGGATTGTCCCAAAAATCTAATGAACTGACCCCCGACACGCACCCATTGTCGCCTTTGTGGGCTCATCTAATCTGTTAATTCTCTCTCTCGCAAGAGCGGATTGGAACAAACTGCCGACGTGTCCTATCGGGGCTAGATTGCGAGATAGGGGTTGGACTCGTGTGAAAGCGGTTCGCGTGTAGTTCACAACGCGACACGTGCACCCTCGTGCCGCCGATCGCGGCGCGATGTGCGCTTGTTTCCGCAGCTGCCCGGATCTCTTCTTCCTTCCTCCGGGTGAGAGAAATCGCCCGCTCGAAATATTTATAGGTTACCTACTTATGTATATAGAAAATATAGACAAGAATGATCGTAACTGAAAAATTAAATTTTTTATAGGGCTTACATACAGGGTGTCTCACAGTGACGGTCCATTAGAATTATTTAAGACTGCTTTGATTTGAATTTTGAAAATTTGGGATACCGGGTTTTCGGATATGACCTTCTCAACTAAAATAATGGCGTCCACGTACCACTTCCGGTTATACCGGAAGTCGCCATTAACTTGCTTATTTTAGATGGAACACTCTATATATTATTGCAATTTTGTATTCTAGGTGTTATTTTAGGTGGACTTTTATGAAGTTTCCTCATTCCTAAAATTAACCGTTTTCGAGATATTTAACTCTTAAAAAAAAATGAGAGAAACAGTGACTAGCTTCAAACCATATGTATTTTATAGTAAGAAAGATAAAGCAACAAGGGGGGGTAGCTAGACCCTTAAGCTTCCCATCCATACTTTCAAAGTGGCTTAATTGCATACAGGGTGCTAGAGATTTAATGCCGAGTTTAGTTAACTTCAAACCTTCATAAGTCGTTTTTTTTTTAATGGAACACCCTGTATGTTTTTCTCTATTCTGATACACAATTTTATTCTCTTTCGAACGGTATCAGGGTTCCCTGTGCCTATCTCTTCTAGTTTTTAAGTTAACTACTATTTTTTCTGTAATCACCTAAAATCATGTAATTTCTTGCAAGGATAGCTGTAGAATAGTATTGCTTTGTCTTTCTTACTATAAAATACACATGGTTTGAAACTAGTGACTTTTTCTCTTCTTTTTTTTTGAAAAAAATTAAATATCTCGGTAACAGTTAATTTTATAAAAGTCCACCTAAAATAACACGTAGAATCCAAAATTGCAATAATATATAGGGTGTTCCATTTAAAATAAGCAAGTTGATGGCGACTTCCGGTAAAACCGGAAGTGGTACGTGGACACCATTATTTTAGTTGAGAAGGGCATGCGCGAAAACTCGGTATCTCAAATTTTCAAAATTCAAATCGAAGTAATCTCTGAAATAATTATAATGGGCCGTCACCGCGAGACACCCTGTATTTAGGCTTGAAAAATATTTCAAATCTACATGGAAACCTGGAAATATCAGATAATTTTTTGGGTTTAAAATTTTTTATACACCCAATTAAAAATGTTTATAATGACGTCTCGAAATTTTATAATTGTTATCGTATTAAGTAACTTAAAATACAACTTTTTTGTCTTTTGAATTATTGTTTTTGTATTCCTTTTTGGAGAAGAAACAAATAAAAATCACTTTGTTGCATCTCCCTGGAACAACATAATAAGAAATTTTTTTCTGTATTATAAGTAACAAAGGAGTTAATTTACTTTCTCACACTAATGGCCCACCCTGTATAAACTTTTTGTCATAGAATCACTGAAAAAGTCTTCCCTCGAAGTTTGGTCAAGTACTTAAATAACACCTTATATAGAACGTTTAGACAAATTTTAAAGAATTCATCACAAATTAATGAACAAAAATATGTGTCCAAAAACATTTTATTTTTGACAAAATTTTATAATTGAAAAAATTTAAAGGATTTAATTAAAATTAATATCTGGCTCTAGTTCTTGATAGAATGTTAGGATGCACCGTTTTCGAGATAAGCGATAAAATATCATGATACTACATATAGATAATTTTATTATTGGAAAGGCATCATCAAATTAATTTTGAAATAATTATTGCAATAATTTAACTAATTGAGGTCCATATTCACGTTTAATTTTTTAGTCATACTTTTTCATTAATTTTAATTATTATGTATCTCGACAATTGTGTATCGGGTTTGAATGTGTAGAACTTTTTTAATGTTTTCTAATTTCAGGCTTATTTTGTTGATCTATTTTTGATACAATGTGCATTCAATTTAGGAACCCTTGGACCAATAAAAAATAATACGTTTGACGATATTTGTTTGTTTTGAGTTGTTAGAGTGTTTCTTGGCAAATGGGACAAGTTAACATACAGATACAGGCCTTATCGGCGCACCCAAATCGCCTGTCAGACAAGCCAAATAAGCCAATTTGGCTAAGCGTTTCAACAAATCAAGATAGCTGCGGACGCGGCACTTAACAGAGACACCCCACATGTGACAAACAGGCAGATAATAACATATTTTGTGTTAACAATCTGTTAAAACTCTGCCAAACCACCCATACGTTGCGCAGCTGTATGCACCTACAGGGTGGCCCGTTTCCGCTAGAACTGTAGGATGTCGTAGTTCTAATTAACATCACATACATTTTTTTTTAGATAAATACGGCAATCAAAATAAAAAATCCGTTATTTGATTAGTTTTTATAAAACAACTCCCTTGTTTGGTAAGACACATGCAAAGAAATAATCATTTTATTAATATCTAGGTGTAAAAATGTGAAATACATAATCTATAATTGTTTTCCGAAAAGGCTTAATGAAATTATCTCAAACTACTATTGTCCCATTCGTAAGTTCTTAAATGACGAAAATAGACCACTCTGTATGTACATGTATCAACACAGAATCGCTTCTTCCTCTCTGACGGAGCCGAACAGGCATCGAGCTGGTTTGATGGCCCGTAATACATAATTAAGAGGGCCCTAATTGGCAGCTTCCTGGCAAGTGGCACCGTAAGGCTACAATGGACCCACTACTTCACCACTACACCTAATTAGTGACCGCGTTATCCGCAAACTCAACGAGAAGGTGCGGCTGTAATTTGTTTACGTTTTTTCACGATTCGCACAGTGGTAAGGGCAAAATATGGGGCGCGATTCTTTTCCGTAAAATATAGAGCCGCATGGGAAATGTTTGTACACGGAGAAAAGTGTTTTGTTATGCAGAAATCATGGAAAACTTGATTATTGTTACAGGCAGCGTATCAATACAAAATTCATAGCCATAATAGCTTAGTTAATATTATAGTAATTGAGTTTTTGACTGTTTTGTAATAAAAATTTGGTCTTTCAGCATAAAATCGTCTTACGCCCCATGTCTTATTTTTTTATTTACCCACATTTTACAAAAGAAAAGGTTACGAAACAAAAAAAAACTAGTTAGCTTCATGTTCATAAACTTGGGGTAATAGATATTCAGTTATGCAAATATTGAAATAATATGCATCGTTAATACGACTGGTTCTATTAGTTTAATTGAAATATAATCGCTGATAATATAATTGAATAACAGTTAATAGGCGACATTTGATGCCCCGCTTTTTAATTTCGCAATTATATCAACTCGGTCCATTTGACAGGTAGATACTGACTACCAGTCGACGCCAATCGGAGAAACAGCGTCACCATAACCGTAATTCACATTAAATGGCGTCACCGACCCATTAAAGCGGCTCTCTCGAAAATTTATTAATAATTAATACCACATTTATTTTAAAAGTGACTAAATTAAACGCGACGCCTTGGAAATGGTTACTGGTTGCCGTCGTATCATTAACGTAGGTCGGTAAACATCGTTAAAACCCATACAGTTAATTATTCACTAATTAATAAGATACACTGTAACAGGTTTTAATCATGCATCCTCGAGAAGGAAATATACTTCACGATCAGGTTGTTATTCTTAAATTGATGTTTACGTATTTATAACCTCCACAGGAAATGTCAATATAGTCGATAGAGAAGATGTCTAAATGTCGATTAATTTTTTCACTGAGTAGAATATTTTAACATAGCAAAGCATGTGTATTAAAAAGTAATATTCTCCTACATAAGAAGTTTATTAGGTTTTTCTTTATATTAAAAAAGTCGTTCTGTATAAATAATAGATAAAATTTATTGAAAAAAAAACAACACTTCACTCTATTGATGCTTCGTAAGCTAAAATTTTGTCAGTCGGAATTATCGTGTATTACAGTTACTGAAAAAATAATTTTAATGGGCGAATTTTCACAAACTGCGTCAATCGACGCGGTAATACGAAATGGAATGATTTTAACACTTTTTTACACAAAGTGATCAAAAATACCAAATACGAACTTTATGTACTAAATATTTATTAAAAAGTAGTAAAAAAATGAGAAAAGTTAATTTTAACAGACGGTAGAATACTAAAAATACTATATAAACGAAAACACCTTATATGACATGATGATGAAAAAAATTATCCAAATCTCCAACTTAATGTACAAAAGTTTGATTAATTAAAGAATATTGACATAACTACGTGCATAGGATAAATTAAAATACAATGTTTATCACTTTTTTTGACCTTGCTAAAAAATAATTAGTGTTCTAATAAATTTAAAAATTTGATAGCTGTCCAGCAATACGCAATTCAGTTAGTATCTGGAATTGGATCGTGTCTAAGTGTTTTTTGCGTGCCACTATTTCCTCTTTTCTTGAGGTGAATTTTGCTTTTTGGGAAATTAGGAAGACCTAAATTATTTTTAATACGTATAATTATTTGGAGGAAGTGAATCTGTGGGTACTTTAATTACATATATTCCAAATTCATAATTTGATTAAAAGTTAAATTCCTGTTTTAAGAGATTCATAATTACTAAAATTCGAGATAAAAATTTGAGCATCTTCATTAGGGTGGCCCAAAAAGAACGATTTTTTTTTCGTTTCTCTTGTGAAAATATGTTAGTTTATCATGTTTTAAGAGCCCCCTCAGAAAATCAGCTCAAAATTTTTTAGAGGTCGCTCAAGATTTTTAAAAATTTCCAAAATCGTCAAAAATTGATTTTTTAAAAATTTTTTCTCGTTTTTTTATTATTTTCTAGGTTGAAAAAAATCTCGATTCTGAAAATTTCGAATCGATATTTTAATTTGTAAAGGTCACTCATAATTATTTTAATTTTCAAAGTAGTGTACCTATGTTTTCGAGGGACCTGTAAAGAATAAATATCAACGAACTAATAATATTTTTTATAGAATTTGATGAACAAAAGAATAGAAATCAATCACGAGACACTTCAAATTTAAAAAATTATAACTGTTACAATGCGGTAGTAAATTTTGCCTCGAGAAATTTTTTAAGTGTCTCGTGATTTATTTCTATTCTTTCCTTCATCAAATTCAATAAAAAAAATTATTAGTTCGTTGATACTTATTTTTAGAGGTCGGTTGAAAACATTTTAGGTACACTACTTTTAAATTTAAAATAATTATGAGTGACCTTTAGAAATTAAAATATCGATGTGAAATTTTCAGAATCGAGATTTTTTTCAACCTAGAAAATGATAAAATAACGAGAAAAAAAATTAAAACAAAAAAAATTCAATTTTTGACCATTTTGGAAATTTTTAAAAATCTTGAGCGACCTCTAAAAAAATTTTTTTTGAGCTGATTTTTTGAAGGGTCTCTTTAAACATGATAAACTAACATATTGTCAGAAGAGACACGAAAAAAAAGTAATTGTTTTTTTTTTTTTTGGTCCAGCCTAATGCTCTATCTCATGGTAAAGTAATGGCAGTCAAACTTTTTACACCCTGTATACTTCTTCTCTTCATAGCACCTAACTATTTAGGTTTTAGGTGATCACATTCCTATAATATTGCAACCGATTGTCTAGGTTAGGTGTTAGAACATGCAGATGGTGTTTGAAAGTTATCTGAACCTCGCCCTGTTCAGATACCTATCCGTCTTTTTTTTTAATTTTGTATTTTGTTTAATTGTGACCAACAAATAGGTTATTGTTCTATCTCCTGTGCGCTTTCATACGAACCAGCTACCTGCCACCGATTTTCCCATACCTCTTCCGAGCAGGTGGCGAATTCGTTACATTTTTCATTAGCAACGACCGAGAAAGAGCACTGCCACCGCGTTTGGGCAATTAGAAATCTACACACAATCTAAGACAATCCGAGGAAGCATGGTCGGTGAAGCGCCAGCTGCCCAAGAACTGCAGAGCACAGTTCCGGATCCGAGAGGCACCTGTGCTTCTGTTTCCGGCGAATCAGGTGCATCCTCGCGGGGTCTTGAGAACCCCTTGGAACGGTCTCGCAAAGGCGCTTCTCCGACGGTTATCGAGCTGGTGTTGCTTACTGGAAATGTAAACACTTATCCTACGTCCAAGTATTCTTGATGTACAAGGTGTTTTCCACGTCGTATCCATATCCAACTAAATATAAAAATTGTTGTTTTCGACCAAAAGAGTTGGGTATTACAAAAATATTAGATCTTAACGCGCGGATCTCTAGTTTTTCTACCAACCGACGCCGTTGATGCAACATCTTGATGGAGCATCTATAGAGAAGCAGTTGTATTAGGCGAAATAGATAAGGTCAGGAAAATCATTGGCAACTCAAAGAGTTCTTGTTCTTTTAATAGAATTTGATGTGTTGTTTTCCTCCAGCTGGAACTTATGTGATTTAACCAGGTTAGGTCGTCAGGCATAACAATTGCAAGGTCATTATGTTAGTTAATTGATGAAATAAACAGTTTTCGGATTAGAATGGCCAAAATGAAGTATACTGTATTTAGTAGGGTTAATCAATCAATCAATCAGTCAGTCAATCAATCCCTACACCATCCTTCAATAAGGCTTAAATTCTGCAACTGTGAAGCTTGACGAAATGGATTTACATCATATTCGTTAGGTCGGATGAGTAAATTAGAAACAGTAGTGGGCCCAGTATAGATCCTTGAGGAACACCATTCGCACTCACAGCGTCTACTGTCTCGAATACGAATCCTCAACTCTGACACTAAATTTTCTTTCTTCTGATAAAATGTTCCTTGTAAATTGAAGTAATTTCCTACGAATTCCATAATGATCAAGTTTTACAAGCAACCTTACCATATGAACTTTTTGGTCTAGCTGTACTGTTTGATAATACTTGATGAAAAATTTTAGAATTAATTTGAATTACCGTAATACTCTTAGTTGCGTTATACCATGGATTTTCCTGAAAATTTGTATACAAACTCATCTGACCCCCCACTTCAAAAGTTATATTGTCTATATGTGTGCTTTTTTCTATTTGTTGAAAACTACCCTTGTACGAAAAAAATGCGAAAATCGCAGATTTACGTATTTTAAAAATTCAATTCATGTTCAAATATGTTGGATAAAGTTCCTTTCATATATTTTAATATAATTTATGAAATTTAATTACTTTTCAACCCTTAAAAATCCTAAAAAACTAACCTCCCATGGCCAAAAAAATAGAAAAAAAAGTTTTTAACAGTTTAAAATATTCTTTTGGTGCATTCACAGTCGATAAACACACGGTCGATAGCCGCACGGTTTAAGGAGTCAGTACTTAAATCGATGTGTCGATCTGCCCGGGTTTCGAATCCCGCGGCCGGTAGACCGTAGATTAGCTATGCTTGTACGGAGGATTGGCACCCTCTGTGCAGGTATGGTAGGGTGGAAGAATGTTAGCTTGGGTCAATGTGAGAGATTGACACCGGTTGGCATTTGACCACCCCCCTAATTAATGAGGTTTTCCAGGTTTCCCTTATTCCTGCACTGAATGGTGGTAGGGCCTACCAACATAAGTCGTTCCTGGGCGCAAATGCGGCCTGCGTAATAATAATATGCCGCCACCTCTCCCGCACAAGTCTCCGACTTCTGGGCTAATTCTCGTAGTTAGAATGAGGAGTAGAGATATTATTTTATTTTTTAGATTTGTAAGCTAAAAGGGCTCAGGAAAGGCATTCTTGAAGGTTAGTTTTGAGCTTCTAACGGTCATAACTCAAATTTTGTCCTGTAAAAATTTAAAAAAAGCATTGTTCAGTAAGAAAACACCTACAATTTCTTATTCTATAATTTTTTTATAACTTTGTTAGTTTTTGAAATATTTTGAAAAAAGGCGATTTTTTTAAAAATTGAAAAATTTTATTCAAAAGTAAATGATTTTTTTTAAATTTAGGTTTCAAAAATCGTTTAAATTCCCAGAATCTACTGTTAATACATAAATAAAGTAAATTGCAGAAGGAATACGTTTAATTTTTTTTCTCAAAAATCTAGACAATCATTTTATTTTGATTGTAACTTCATTAGTTTTCATACTAATGACTTCTACCACCACTCAATTTAAAGGTCTTTTCAAGAACTTTAATAAGTGTTATATAAGTTTTCCTCGAAAAACCTTTAATTTTTCCCCTACAGAACGTTGAACGTTTGGATTATAGCTATCTTAGAAATTGATTTCAACTTCTGGGAGTCATAACTCGGGTTCTATACCATCTACAAAAATGAAAAAAAAGCAATATCTGCTTTATAATTATAAAGCAGATAAATGAAGGTAATTACCTTCATTTTTGCTTGTGATCTTTTGATAAAACTTGTAGTTTTTGCGATATTCGCGAAAAATGGCTCAAAAACATGTATTTTTGAGCTAAAAACGAACATGTTTAGGCGCAAATAACTCAAAAAGTATTGACTGTACAAAAAATTCTTATAAAACAATTTTTGCTTAGAATTCGTCCCTCTATCGAATCGTGAGGTTATTTTTAATAATAAAAAAATTCCCACCCTCCAGAAGGGGTAGCATCCACACATCGGTACTATATAACTTTTGTTTCTTGGGTCAATCTCTAACTACAGTTTAAATTTCACGTCAATCCATTCCATTCGAAAAAATTGGTAGCCAAAATGCTTCAGTTTCTGGACTATTATAAAACATCAAAGAAGAGCTAGCATCTGACGTAATTTTTAATCAAAACTAAACAAACTCTTATCTCGGTGTAGCCTGAGCGCATTTTTTCGAAACCACCAACTCACACGTGAACCACGCTGCCCAGGCCGTACGAATTATTCGTGACAAACGTTCCGACTTTTTTGCAGAGCGTTTATCCGCCATCGGGCAGAAAGAACGATTCGGCGGCGTCTCAGCAGTCGCTGAGAATCCCCGCGAATCGTGAGAAATAGCGGGAGCGTTCACCTGCCGAGATCTCGTGGGAATCGCGACCGGGCACCTGCGCGGCCGACCCGTCGTTCCCGTTCCCATCTCCGTTCGGTCCTCCGCCACCGCACCGAGCTTGCATTGAATTCGTTTCGTGGCAGTGCACCGCTATTCCAATATCGGATTCGGCTTTTTTACTCGAAGAAAGAGGGCCTCGGATATTGCCTGCCGTTCCGAGAATTGGCTATCTCGTGTCGAGGATCGAAATTAACGTCTTGCGGTTACGGCTAAATGTCTTCCACGACGCTGTTTGAGGACCAAGTAATTTTTCTTAAAAAAAGTAAGCAATCTATGGCATCACAAATAAAGTAAAATAAAAAAATATATTCACAAATTTGTTCCCTTTGTTGTTCAACAGCAACCAAGTAATATCAAAATCAGTTATTGAAAGAACGGTAATTTTTTTCTTCAAAATCTTGTTGATTGAAATGATTTTGATATGATACAACCTTTTTAGCGGACCCTGTATACAGGCTGTTACAAATTCTCTTCTCACTACAGGAATCTCGGAAACAGGAAGAGGTACGATGTAGCTTAAATGGGGGCAAAGTTGCGTAATCAGGGGACCAACATTATGCCTCTAAAAAATCAAGGCTAACATGACTAGTTTTCGAAATAAACTTCTGCAAAAAATTAAGGGAGCAAAAAAATTTTTCGAATTTTTAGTCATTTTTCAGATTGCTGTAACTCAGTTAAAAATGATCGTATCATGGTTTAAAAAAAGCATTTTAAAGCGCCGAATGTCTAGTTTCCAGATTTCTTAGCTCAAAATTTTTTGGAGCGACAGTCATCGCAAAATTCTAAGAAATAAGACTAAAAAAATGTTTTTTAATTTTTTTGCGTTCTTTTTTCTCGGTCCATGGGCTTGGAAAATTTTTTTACATAAAAATCATGATATGGAATTGATAGCCTGTTCATTCAGCTTTAATTTCTTTTTTTAAATTTTTCTCTACGTTAATTTGACCCGGAGATATTCGACTACGAATACAAAAGCATCCTTTTGGCTTTAACCATCGATATCTCAGCAACTAATGATCAGACAGAAAATTGACGGGCAGTTTCGAAATCTCGAATAAATTTCCTACAAGGCTATGTAGCGTTCTTGGAAGAAAAAAATTTTCTTTCATCCTCGACATTAACTTGAAAAAAGTGAAAAAAAGTGACTTTTTGACTTGTTTTGCTAAGTCGACCGCATCTTTGCTAATATCGATGGAGAGTCTAATGCTTGTACGAATTTTTACACCTCGATGTACCCCCAAAAGCTCCGTAAATGGGCAGATCGATCTATCGAACGGTTTTTCCGGACCGCTTAATCAAAATTTCAGAAAAATTTAAAGGAGCAAAATTTACATTTCTGAGCACCCTGTAACGTTCGTAAAAATGAAAAATTTGATTTTTTTTCAATTCTTTCACAATTGGGCATTTTTTGCTCATTGAATTTGAAAAAAAAAATAATTTTTGAAAAAAAAACTTTTTTTTTAATTTTTGAAAATTTTTTGAAAATTTACTCTTTTTTATTTTTTAACAACTCAAGATAAAAATATTGAGTCATTTTTGAAGCGATGTACTCTTTCCGTACCGTAATTTCCTTTATTTTGAATTAACGAAATTGATTAAAAGTTGATACCCCCAAGATTGGTGTAGTCCTCGATCTGCGAAAAAATAGTGCGTATTATCCTAAACTTTCTTACGAAGCTAACAAGTGTGAAAAAAACAGTTTTTTTTTAAACTCTATCTTTGATTCAAAGGAACCAACCAACAGTTTTTCTCAAAACTAACAATATTTTTTGTAATTCTAGTGAAAAAAATTAATCAAAAGTTTTTGTAGACTTCAATTTTTTTAATTTTTGTCATGCCTAGACGGCATTTATCCGCACCAGAAGTCGCTCAGCTTCGTAAGAAAGTTTAGGATAATACGCACTATTTTTTCGCAGATCGAGGACTACACCAATCTTGGGGGTATCAACTTTTAATCAATTTCGTTAATTCAAAATAAAGGAAATTACGGTACGGAAAGAGTACATCGCTTCAAAAATGACTCAATATTTTTATCTTGAGTTGTTAAAAAATAAAGAAGAGTAAATTTTCAAAAAATTTTCAAAAATTAAAAAAAAAATTTTTTTTTCAAAAATTATTTTTTTTTTCAAATTCAATGAGCAAAAAATGCCCAATTGTGAAAGAATTGAAAAAAAATCAAATTTTTCATTTTTACGAACGTTACAGGGTGCTCAGAAATGTAAATTTTGCTCCTTTAAATTTTTCTGAAATTTTGATTAAGCGGTCCGGAAAAACCGTTCGATAGATCGATCTGCCCATTTACGGAGCTTTTGGGGGTACATCGAGGTGTAAAAATTCGTACAAGCATTAGACTCTCCATCGATATTAGCAAAGATGCGGTCGACTTAGCAAAACAAGTCAAAAAGTCACTTTTTTCACTTTTTTCAAGTTAATGTCGAGGATGAAAGAAATTTTTTTTCTTCCAAGAACGCTACATAGCCTTGTAGGAAATTTATTCGAGATTTCGAAACTGCCCGTCAATTTTCTGTCTGATCATTAGTTGCTGAGATATCGATGGTTAAAGCCAAAAGGATGCTTTTGTATTCGTAGTCGAATATCTCCGGGTCAAATTAACGTAGAGAAAAATTTAAAAAAAGAAATTAAAGCTGAATGAACAGGCTATCAATTCCATATCATGATTTTTGTGTAAAAAATTTTTCCAAGCCCGTGGACCGAGAAAAAACGCAAAAAATTAAAAAAAAAAATTTTTAGGCTTATTTCTTAGAATTTCGCGATGACTGTTGTTCTTAAAAATTTTGAGCTAAGAAATCTGGAAACTAGACATTCGGCGCTTTAAAATGCTTTATTCAATCATGTTAGCCTTGATTTTTTAGAGGCATAATGTTACGCAACTTTGCCCCCATTTAAGCTAGTTTGTATCTCTTACCGTTTTCGAGATCCCTGTAGTGAGAAGCGAATTCATAACAGCCTGTATTAGTATTATGTGATAAGTACGTAATTCTCTGAAATAGCAGGTTCTATAGTGGCTGCACAAGGTAACGAATTCTCCACCTGCCACCCTCTGGGGTGGTACCAACAACAGGTACAACATAAAATTGAACAGATTGTTACAGGAAGCAGTTGTTTTAGTAACAAGTACCTACTTCAAAAAATACTTTAAGGATATAACGCGTTTAAGAAATATTTAGAAACCTTTATTTAATGATAATAACTCTTTTTTAACAATGCCAGTATAATCGTTTAGATTTTTGTGTAGAACCTGTAAAAAATGATTCCAAACCACGTTATCAGAACTGTAGTTTTTGTAGAGAATGAATTTTCTTGTAATTTTGTGCAGCTTCTCTTAAATGCACGCTAAAATAGACAATGGTTTTTTAAATACAAGACCATATACAAATTTTCAGAAATCATGCATTAACAACCGATTTCCTTGCAACATGAATTCCATATGTCAACGCCTCGAAGAGGATTTCTCGTTAATTTGGCAGAAGGAAGCTCTGCAGCGTCTTCCAGCTAATCCATGGGAAGTCCTCAACGAGCCAGACATGTGTTTACCAAAACAAAACTGGATTGTGTGGCCCAACGCCTCAAGAGTACTCTTTTACGACATGCATTTTGGAAATTCTGTGCTACACATGTTATCCTCCACTTGCAAGACTTCCGAACAGTTGTCCGATATTTTATTGTCCCTCGATGTAAACAGATGGCTATAACGTGATTTTTATAACTGGATTCGGCACCCTCGCACTGGTTTTAAAACGTGTGTTTTCAAGTACTTTATTGCATGGTCCTGGTAATGAGTTTGCCCATGTGTCTGAGTCTGAATCAACAGGCATGGTTCTAGTCTAAAAATTTCACCGAATTTATGATTTACAGTTTGTTTTATTGGCCGCAAATGTTTCCAATGCTGTTTCGTCACGGCTGAAAGGAAGGCCCATGTACTTATTCAGTTATCTGTGGCTGTAACGTTTGTTTAACATAAAGAGTGTTTCTGCGTAACATCCAAAATAGTTAACAAATATTTTATCATGGTTTTTGATATTTGTTAAAAATGAAGTGCTCTTATACAGGGTGTTCTTTAATAGTCAATAATCTATAGAGATAACATTACTTACATTTTTTAATTGGACACCATTAAACCAAATAAAAAAATATCATACAAAACATTTTTAAATTTATTCTTGATCCAACAATATCAATTTAAAAACTCACTTTATAAATCATAGAAAGATTAGAAAAGAAAATAATGGGGCAATCTTAACTTTACAATATCCGAGACAGGTCAAAGGATGGTAACTATTTTTTTTTTTTTCATTATATCATCTGTCAACAAACTATTAATCATCATTACCTGAGAAAGAGTTCTGCATATGGTCAAGCAATATCTGCCACGTAAGGATTTGCCCGGTTCATCTTACTAATAGCTTATTATTTCGCGTTTAATTATCAGGACGGCGGATGTGGAAAAAATGAGTTAATAACAAATATATTTCTGGACGAATTCCGATTAAAAAAAAAACTGAATTCTATTCATAATAACGTGCAGATAGGCGCAAAAGGAAAAACATTCATAATATTAAAAAGGAAATCAATCGTAGCGACAAGTGTCAACTTGTTAGAACTTGTTTTTCATCAGTTATTGCAGGGTTATTAAACTGAGAGAAAAGTAGGACTATTGCTAAACAATGAAGTGATTAGGAACGATAAACTCGTGCAATGTATAGGGTGTTTTCTAAAAAAGGTCCATATATTCCCATCGTTTACATTCTATAGGTACATACTTAAAGGTAACTAGTAAGTAACTTTAGGTACTTCTGTGATTTTTGTCGTAAGTCATAACGTTTTACAAAAGACTACTAAACCTAATATTTCGTCTATGAGTTTCTTTTGCCTTAGAAAATTCTATTTTACTTAGTTATTTAAAAATCAAGTGGTTGATGGTGGCTGAAATGCACCCGAAACGTAATTAAACCACCACAAGTGACACAAAAGCGGAAAACCAGGCACGAAATCTAACATTTCCACTTCAAGAGAGTACAGAAAAATGATCCATTTATTTATTCAACGATTCGCTAACGGCTCAAAGTTTTTTTTTTAATAATTATTATAACCATTCTGTTACCTTTAACAGTTTTCGATATCGCCCTGATTGACACCCTTTTCATGAACGCAGCGTATGTATTTATAAGGACCTGATTTTTGACAATTTTTTTTTCGATCGATTCATTTTTCCCAACACCCCACACAGTAATTAATCTCGCAGTGGTAGAGCCCTTAATGTGTGTTTATACAAATACGACATAATCATCTCCCTCTCCGCACCCAATTTATATGACTAATTTAGTCACACACACTCGACCTAATGACGGGCCAGGCCTCGGTGCCGTTAGGGCACATAAATTTCCAGTGCAGATGATCGGATCATCTGTCGGAAACATCCCGGTTAGCGGCAGTAGCGGTACATATGTCGGTTTTGTCGGAGGCATGTGCGTACACAATCGGCCAAGTCAGATGCGAGTTTTTCACCAACCCCCGAGAAAATCTCAGGGGGTGAAAAGCGGCGTCCATCTGTCCCGATAACGAATTTTTGTGAGGCCAACTGTCGGGCGCGTCTTTACAAACGTCACTGCCTTTAGAAAGGTAAAAAAAAATATAAAAAGTCTTGGAGGCAAATAGTTAAAACAGTTTTGTTTCTTGCTAAGTAGGCCTTGGTATTGATTAACTATTAAAATGTTTGACATGTGAAAAGCTCGCTAGACAAAATAGTCGGTGGCAATTTTTTTACTAAATTATTTCAGTGGTGAAGCTATTAATATTTTTTTAATATTAAAATATGTTTTATGTGACATTTGCTTCAAGGTTCTTTTCATTCAAATTGCTAAAGTTTGTCGAGAATGTAAACATATGTGTAGACTTATAGGAATACAAACATTTGTAAAATTTAAACAAATGCCGTATCGTGTGGATGATGGGCATCGAAACATTAGAAAGGATATATTTTTTAAATATATCGCTAAAACTAATTACGGACAAGTGCCACACATTTTATATTTAATTTTATAAGTATACAACTATTGACTATACAATAATTGACAAAAAAATATATTTTTTAATATTACAAACTTCGAGTGCTTTTTTTATCCAGTTGTCTAGAGTCGGCACTATGTTTGGTAGGTACATACATACATATGTCGGTTTTTAAAGGACATGTGCGTACACAACTTGTGAAGTCAGATGCCACTTTTCCACCAAGGGTGGACCTGGACGGAATTCGAAGGGGGCTAAGAGTATCCATCTGCATAAGCCTATTCGTAACGAATCCTTCTGAAGCCAACTGCTAGACGCACCTTTTCGGTTTTTTAATGACTAATGCACTCCATCAAGTTATAGCTATATTGAGAAAAAAAAATTACTATAGCCTTAAAATTGCAATGTCACATTTCAATTATTTCAATGGCTTTAATGACATGTAATTTTTTTTCTGTTTGTATAGCTATTTTGTCATCTGTAGAAGAATATAAAAATTAATTAAGTCAATCCTCGTCGATCAAGATATTTCCCAAGACAAAAAATGTAGGAAACATTTTTTGTATAATGCTGCAGTTTTAAAGATATAAAATTTGATAAGTTTTTTACGATAGTCAAATATGAATATGAGGTTAATTTTTACTTAAAACGCACTTGTGCGTAGTTTGATGTTTGTCATATTCTTTATTAATAGAATCACTTTATTTTGGTACTTGTGAGATATAACCCATTCGCTTTCGGACACCCTGTATATAGGCTGATTCAAAACCCAGTACAAAGAATTTAGGGGTGTATTTTTGAGGTCAAAACTTTTTTCCTATAAACATGAATCCAAAATAAATTTTAAAATTTTTCACCGTAAATAGTTATAAAATTTGAAAATATGGTGTGCATTTAACTCTTCGTCAGTCAATATCTCGCAAACGATTGGTCTGAGAGATTTCGACCAAGTATACCTGTTTTGCTTAAAATTGATAGGGTAATAAACGCACCAATACGAAACGTCAATATACAGGGTAGCAAAAAAGTTTAATTCAAGCGTTATAGGTGGCGCTCTCTACAAGCAGCGTCAAAAGAAATGACATATTTAAATTTAGCATCCCAAAAAAGCTGCCTACCCCAAGTTTTATGCCAACACTTGAATCTGTTGGGAAATTATTCCTAAAAAATAAAAATTAATAAAAAACTTTAACACCCTATATATCGAAAACTACACATTTGTGGACCTACGTTTATAGGAAAAAAAAGTCTTATTTTGATCTCAAAAATACGCCCCTAAATTCTTTGTACTGAATTGTACCCCTGTATTGTATATACTTACTCTATATTCATAAATTTATAAAACTAGGTATCAAAAATAAAAGCGTATAAGTATATTGTACCTACCTATGTATATGCTGAATATATTATATGGGGCATTCCACGCCAAATCGACCACTTTTAACCTAGACCCCTTTCAATTTGTCTGAGACTTTTTTATTGTTTTCTACCCCATCGAAAACCTCTGAGAATTTTTTAAAATTTTTTCACCCAACTCAAGAAAAGTTATGAATTTTTGAAAAAAATAGCTTTTTTTTAAATAACCATAGCTTTTTTCAAAAATTGGGACGTTTTTTTTAAATTTTTGTTTTTAAATGCACTTTTTAAAAATAGATCAAAATTATCTGGACCCATCTTCACTGTTTTTTTTTTCAATTTTCGAAAAAAAAACCGAAAATTTCTCGATGATTATATTTAAAAAAAAAAATTTTCTTATAAAAACTGACATTTTTTATAAATCCTCTAATTTTATCAGAGTGGTGTTTTTTCGTTTTCTATTTTTTTTTTATTGATTGAAAGAAAATTTGTTTCAAATTTAGCTTATTTCACATAACACCATTTTGAAAATTTTTGAAAATGTATATAGAATCTCAAAATTGAAAAATAATATATGAAAGAAATAATTGAAAGTAGTAATCATGACAAAAATTTCGATTTTTTTGAAAAAGTTAAGAAAAAAATTATATCGTTTTGAATAATTTTTATGTATTTTTTTTCGAAAACAATGTCCAAAAACAAAGAAAATGAAAAAAGAGTTATTTGATCCATTTTTGGACGAACAGTGGGCTTTAAAAAAGACATTTAAACTCAAATAAGATTTTGAAACCATCCTTTTTCGACTTTTTTAAATTGTCATCAGTCGCTGCATAGAATAATTTTTTTCCTATAAAGTTTCTTATTGAAAAAAAACTTGAACAATGGATACGTTCCTAAACAAATAAATAATCAATCACACGAATAAATAAATATTTTAAATGCATTTTTGGATTACAATTTTCAATACTAGGACTAATTTCTGAGATATTTTTGGATGAATCCATGTTTATTTCGTTTGTTTCGGTAACTTCTGCCTGATTTCTTTGCCAATTTGTTCGGTACGTCTTAATACAATTATTATTGACGCGCATACCCACATGTCGCGCTAAGAGCCCTTGATTTCCACTAATAGGCATCGGTTTAACTTCGTCTATCCCCACGACAGACGGACGGACTTTCCCGCTCTCCATGAAAGTACCTATTCCCATGGCGGGCCCCGTTGCGACACCCTTGCCAGGTGATTTCCCATAAGACTACGCACATGTTTGCACATATGCCCTTCGTACTGCATATGTACGGACCCATTGTGTCTTTTAATTGTTCCTTTTAATTTATTTATGATATGAATTTTTGTTTGCAGCTTGCCTTCGTGCGTTTCCAACATTTGGTCGCGTGATTTTCATAACGGACTCTCTTTGCAATTTGGGGCGGCCCCATTGAGGAGCGCTTATTGATACGGCACGTTTGAAATCGAACAGAGGGAATCGGAAGTATGTCGATTATTTGATCAAACGACAATTTTTGCTGTTTTAAAGCAGTCAATTACAATTGTTTCCTTCTTACAAGTGTATTCATACATTTCTTTAAATAAAATTCGCAGATCTATAAAAATGTTTGAAATAAGTTTGCCAAGACTATCGTTTTTAAATCGTTTTTCTACTAATTTTTCAAAAATTAGTACAATTTATCGGTGGCGTCGAAATGAGGAGGAATTTTTACTCTTACATCTCAAAAAAGTAATAAATAATTAGGAAAGGTAATTTTCGTATGATCACCCGGTATGTATTCACAGAAGTGACGCGAAACCTCGAGGCCGCTGACCATATTTACCAATTTTTTATCAAACAATCTTGTAACGTGCCATTCGCCTGGAAATCAAAGCCAAAACTTTGCATTAAAACAATGAATTGGTCTGCCATTGAATAATAATAACTCCATTTCGCATCGTGCTTTTTAATAATTCCCGAATGTCTTTATACCCGTTTGTTTACTTGACTAACACGAACGGCCTATAAAACAAACAATTGCCAACCTGTTAAATTAAGCTGTTTGTATTCGGATAAAGTGCAGTAAAATTTTATTTGCTATTGTCGAGGAAGAGCAGAATCGATTCTGCCGCAGTTGTGGTCGTAACAATTAATTATTGTGTGGTATTAAGATTTACTCGTTAGTGTAATTTGCTTAAACAAATGATTTATTATTGCAAGGAATGCAAGTGTTTTTGTCACTCTAGACTACCAGGTTTTCATGAATAATAGGACCAAAACCAGTGGCTTTCGAGTGAATAATTAATATCACATTTACATATTCCCAAATCCCTATTGGATCTTTCCGCGGGTCCACGAACCCATTAGCGGTAGATATTTACCTTACGGATCCGCAATTATCAAGGAATTTTATGGGCATTTTTGCCGCGAACACCGTGCCATATGGGCGATATCGGGCCAGATTGGCCACCGCGATCGGCAAACGGGGCGCAACTGTCTCTGATCGAGATAACGCCGCATTCATACTCCATTTGCCGCGTATGGTGCCCGAATGTTGCTTTTCGTGTTTGTTCATATTCATTAAACTAATGGAACACGCTCGCAAGCGGCTCATCCCGCGTTTATCTCGATATTGAAATTTGTTCCGAGACACATGGACGGTCAGATAACGCGTTTTATTAGAACGCGAAATAAAAATAAGCGGGATGGATTGGTTGACAGATGCGGAACCCGGCTGGATACGCGGGGAGTCACGTCGTACGGGGACAATTCAAGTATAAACTGGAATTTGCCAATGTCGATTGAAATAAACCAAATTGTTATTTTTTTGCGAATTTTTATTTAATTGAAATTATGTACATTTTAGAGATATTTTTAATTTATTGCACTATGTAATAAACTTTTCTAAATAAAAAAAAAAACAGTAGTCTTTCCGATCTTAATTGAAGAATCAAGAGGTTGGCAATGTGTATCAGGTTCGGTAGCTGACGCAGCAACTCGACATTGAAATATTTGAAATACTTGTTCCCATATTTATTTAGCCATACCCAGCTGGTCACCCAGTTGAAGAATGAGCGCGCGGTCAAACGCAGCACAAACACAGCCGCAATGGGCGGCGACTTGGCCATAAATTCAGTTGTCGACAAATAGCCTAGCAGTGCAGTGCAGCAATGCGGAATTTACTGATTCAGGTATTTTTAATTTATTCTAGGCACCTTGTATTAATCATTCATATTACAATTGCGAAAGGGAGAAATAAGAGGGATATTTTGTTTACTAATATTATTACAAGGCATTTTGGAGAACTTTTGGAACGGAACAAAACGAAATTTACCATCTATATAATAAAATTATTTGAGGATATGAATAATTAAAATATGTTGTTGGTCAAATGGATATATAATAGAAATTTTCTACATACTACATATATAGAAATTATTATAATTTTTTACCTTTAGCAGAAATTTTTTTTAGGAACGTCTATGAAATTTATTAAATTTTATTGCTAGGCGTTTTTATACATGTTCAACTGACTTCGGAAAAAATAATGTCTCCTTTTATACTTACAACTTTTTCTAGAAACTATATTCAGATTAAACGCACTATTTTTACTCTATTTTACTAACTGAATTTTTCCAATGCCGTATTTTTGACAACTTCGGTTCAAGACAATTAAACTTAATTTAATTAAATTATTCTCACTCGTCTACTATTTTAAAAGCGCTGTAAATATTTATCTTTTACTTCAGATATATTAATATTAATATTATTTATATCTTGCCTACTACACTTGAATGTCATTGATCCTTGTATTAAGTATATACTACATCTTTAATTGCCGAGGAACCAGTTTTTGTGGTATATATACATTTATTTTATAATTAAGTAAAGCAGTTTCTACCGGTACAAGATTAAAAACCATAAAATGATTAATAAAATGCCAAGAATGTACCTTAAAATCCTTTATTCGTGTAACTGCTGTATAAAACATAACACGTAAAACGGTATAAGTTCATTGTTGGCGTACCTTCTTGGTTATTACTTTCTTATTATTGGGGATAGATCTAGTAAACCTTACATTAAGGAAGCGCCTTATCCAAATATGTAAAAATATCTCTGAAATGCACTAATCAATTATTTTTTACAATCACCATTTTGAAATCGTAAGAGAAGACCATAGCGGACCAAGGAGGGTTGTGCTAATGTTTTAAAACCATTCTCAAAACAAATGGATACCAAATGAACGATCAGCCTGGTCGACTCTTCATTAATTTAGCTCGGTCGCAGATTTTACATTTTTATGGCTGTTATGTGTTCCTGACAAACTCTCGCAATAATTTACGATACTATAATAATCCACCCATCTCTAATTAGAAGACCAATTACTTCGTTGCAATTAATTGGCTGTGGAAGTTGTTGTAAATTATTGCATCTCGTACGCCTTTAACACAAAAAAGGCAGTCCCAGTTTACGATCTGAGTTATGGTCCAACGAGAAATCTGAAATCATAACACATATTCCAGTTTTTATTTTAACAACATACAGGGTGTTATCAGAAATTGAGTTTTTCTTCTAATATATGTTTACTTAGTGTTTATAATCAGTTATTTTATTGGTAACGCATTTTGTTAATGTATAATTTATGCGTTTTCGATTCTAGCCCACAATTATATTAATTTCGTACTTTCAAGCAGGTTGGATTTTTTTTGTCCACAGCTGTACACTAATATTTTCATTTGTTTCCACAGATAAATTCATATCCGCGTAATATTTTGCATAGTTTGCGACGAAAAACATTCGACTGCCGTTGTAAGTTTGCGTCAACAGTTTCTACGAACCGAAGCTAAATCGCAACCAAAAATACGACTTTTTTAATTACCTCTAAAGCTTTTGACGTGTCACCTCGCCACTTGCGCAACTGCCGCAGATTAACTCGGGTCGTAAAAAGTAACCAACAGGACAAAGAGTAAAAAAAAAACGTCTGGGCAAAATAACGACCCATACAAAGTGCTCAAATTTTCGACGCGCCTACGTACTTCCCCACCGAGGCCGTAAAACACTTGAAAATCTGCAGTCTGCGCGGCCAGCAAACGAGTGCCAATAAAATAATAAAAGTGCGGCCGGCGGCCGTAGCCCGCCGAGATGTGTCTCGATGGTTTATGATGTTTGTGATGGTGCTGACAAAACTGAGCAAGTGCTCAACCAACTGGGGCTTCATTCATCACACTGAAACGCCTGTTAAGAGGTCTAAGTTCAGAAGTCTGGCCTATCTTTGAACTTTTCTATCGGAATAAAATACTTTTTTTCTCACAAAATACCAAAGAGGGTTGCATAACGTTTCGTAAGTGCAGCGTCACCCAAAATTTGTCTCGAAACGGCACGGTGAAGCAATATCGACAGTTTTTATTTCAAATCATTCAGCAGTCCCAAAAATAACTATTGACAGATTGTTTTTTTGTTTGTACGAGGGTATTAACCAAAACTCATACCCTCGTGATCGAAATTCACTCATGTTTCGAAAAGAAAATGTTTCAAAAAGCTCCATACGCAGCAAATTTACAGAATTAGACGGAATTTCACCCACGTCTCCAAAAATTCCCGAAAAAAAAACCTATACGAAGTCCTAATTGCTGCTAAAACTTACAACCGTAACAGACCATGATGACCATGCCGGGTCCTGCGGAGCCAGCGTAGTGCGCGTTCGAGCGTCAGCCCAGGGATCATGCAGCTCAATAATTAGTGTCGCATACTGGTCAGTATTTGATGTACACTGTAATATTTTTTTCTTTGACAGACATACAGGCTGTCTACTATAAGAGGGCCACTCCTATGGATCTCGCTTAATATACGACGCACGTCAAAAATCTTATATGTTTTTTGTTGTATTTTTTGAGGCCTTTATGCTCTTAAAAACAAATTTGAGATCCATGGCCAATTTTGTGAGTAATCATAAAAAGAACCGGAGAAGTACCGAAGTTGAGGGTCGTCTAACTTTTTTATTTTAGGGGATAGGGAAAACTTATTTTAATAAGGCAAAATTGATATCTATCGGTGCTTTTCTGGTTTGTTTTATGATTACTCATAAGGGATACAAGGTCCTAAAGCTTTCACACACAAACCTTCCATAGAAGCAGCATAAACTCGAGCTGTAAAGCTTCCATTCATAACACAAGCTCCTAAAGTTTTCATACGAGCTTCTAAAGCTTCCATACATGCAGTCTAAGGAGGCCACGCATCCATAAACTGTAGTGGTCTAGCTCAGCACGCAAAGACAGTGGTACAAAAACAAAAGAGTACCATAATCAACAGTGCTGCATGGTGTACGACCACCTTCTGGGGTATTAATGATAATCCAACCAATCATATTCTACGACAATATCATGTTACACTTTTTACTTAAGAAACATGTAACTACAAAAAAAACAGATATATCATACCGTTGTGACATCCTTGTTTTATTCTAGCAAACACAGCGCAACAAATGCAAGTTTCCTAATTGCATTTGGCCACCAGACCACGAAAATAAATAAAGGCTGCTTAAACAAATCCATCGGCCATCTAAAAGCAGTAAATCCGGCTTTCCAGAAATAAATAAAACGCACAATATAAAGTGGTGGTATAAATAGTTCACAGTTTTATGCGCCGCAACTGGTCCACACCTGTTTCTAAAGCCTCAAACGCCCTGGAAATCGATGGGGCACAGGTGAAAATTACCGAAATGCTTGTTGTAAGCAATGACCTCAGCAGCACCAGCCCGCTCTGTAAAATAACACGATAATTTGTCCATGAATTACCCAGTTAATCTCAGTTTACGATAATGTTCGTTGAAAACGACGTTTTCGAAGTAATATTTCGTGTTAGGCGTCCACACGAGCGAGCGAACGCGCAAGAACGACTTGGCCTAACTCGAGCATTCTGCTCTCTTTGCCTGATCCAGATCTATGTAATTTAATTAGAAACGTATATAACTATCAACAGTATCAACACAGTAAGAATATGTCTACATAATGTTTGTTTCTAATATTCTTACAGCTTCTACCCAATCTTGTTCCAATGTAAAAATAGTCATTTTCCAACTGTTTAATCAGTTAGCATGGGTATGGTTGGCTTTATAGTATTTTCAAATACAAACGGCAACTACTATATACTTAAATATTAAAACTATTTGGTTATGAATATGACCCTAGGTCTCATAGTTCAGAATATACTCGTCTGAACCGCGGCAGACATAATTTTAACGACCAAAAAGTACGAGTAAATGTCGCGAAGGAGTATATCTTAGATGAAACAAGGAATTTGTGTGACAAAATGTAGGTCAGAACGTATTCCTTTAGGTTGGTATAAGAATCTGTTTGACATGAAATTTGTATGTCTAAATACCTCTTGCCAAGTAACATGGTTGACTCTATAAATGCTCTCTTGAGTGAGTAGTTCCAAGAAACATATGCTATGTCAAATCGCCATCTATTTCCGTGGAGATATTTACAGAAGATTTAAGGATTATGTGGGTTTATCAAGTGTTTAATAAGTACAATAAAGTACACCTTCAATTATTTTTAACTGTTGGTGTTCATTGTCATGGATTTCTCCAAATTATATCAGTCAGAAGAGGGAAACGAAACAAGATTATCATTTTTTCTCACTCGAAAAAACTTCGAACGCGTGCACCAATACCTTTACCGCCACGATATAAATCATTATAATTATCGTGCTCTGTCATATTTCACCATCTAATTTATATAGCAATTATTTCCACATGTGATGGGGTAATTGTTGAGTACCTCGATAAACACAGGCATGAACTGTTATACACGTAAAGAACAGAGTATATATATTTTTTTATTAAAATAGCATTACAAAAGGAAAATTGAATGTCAATAAACCTGTTTACAATATAAATAAGTTTACTTTCAGTTGGCAATAGGATCCTTTATCGTATTTGTGTTCTACTTGCCAAATATTTCAGCAAACAGTTGGTCATTTTGTACAATGAACAGGTGTAAAGTAATACATATCGAATTAATACGCCTAATGACGTAGTTTGTGGAAATTTCTGCATTAAAATAATGTTTCTTATAGCCATAAAGGCAAATACACTCTCTATTTTATGACAATAAACAATTCCAGCTTACTATTTTTACAATATAGATATTTGCGTTGATGTTTTGACATTTCGTTGCGATTATTTTATAATCTTCCTTAAGAGACTAGCTTGGTACTATTGGACAGATTTGGCATTGCCATCTCAACCACATAGTTTATATTTATATAACATTGTATATTGAAAACGACGCCATTGTACTGACATTTTTGACAGTGACACCTTATTTATATCATGCGTCTGTAAATGAACAACGTCGTATTACGAATATGTGCATATATGGTCCCTCAAACGCGGTATAACATAAACCGCGTGCAAAAAACACTTTTCCCAGTGTAGCCGTGTTAATTGTGGGCCGCACAGCCAGAGCACGCTCGAGTTGCGAACATAACCGCGGTGACAACCGGATGGGTATCACGATGAATACAGTAAATGGTTTAATTAAAATCATGGCAAGAGTTGACGGGAGTGGAGCTGAGACAGGACGGAACTGCGTCCCAGTAGGCCGTGTCGTCCGTCCGTCCGTCCATTCATTCACTCCTAGCCAGACGTTATGATAATGCGCTCATTCACAATAAACGATTATTATCCGATGGAGGATCTCCTAGCATGGGCGGTTTCGTGCAAGATGTTTGGGCGATGTCCGAAAAAAATTTCCGAAATTTTTCGAGGCAGCGTAGAAAGTGTTCGGACGTCCACCCAAGTAATATCGCACCAAAAAATTCCTGTATAAAATTTCCACGTCATCTGCGGTGAGGATCCTAAGGGATACAAGCTAAAACTTGATTCAATTGCGGAGAAACAGTTATTCTACCATCATTGCAGCTTCAGAGCAAGATAGTACTTTGTTCCAGCATAAAAAAGCTTTCTCGTTCCAATTAAATGAATTGCCTTTTTAATAATTAAGAAGCAGGATTAAAATGTCAACATTTTATAACAGTTTTCAAAAAGCTATTTCCCTTGACAGTTTTACAGGAGGTGAAAAAAAACATATTTTTTCTTCAAACGCTAAAAATATGTAAAACTATTTGCTGCATCTGTGCAGATATGATGCAGCAGTCAGTTATTCAGTTTATTTTCGTAGTTTTCGGAATATTTATAAGCCAACCACATGTAGGTAGCTTTCATGTTATTATATTTATTGAGTTGTCTAGCGATTAACAATCACTATAAACATATTTTATAGCGGGACTCTAAAGTCGCATAGTTTTAAGTTTTTTTTTTAATATTACGTCATAAATTACCGCGACACACCAAGAAATTTAAACAAATCGCGCCAGGTGCTTTACGAGCAAATAGCTTTGTGGTAGTTATTATATATATTTAGATTAAACAGCGGCTACTTTGTAAACGATATTTTAGCAAACCACGTCGGCAACTTCCTAGCGAAATGCCCGCATATATTTAAACATTTGTCGCCATCTGTCCCGTCTGGAATTATAGCCTGGGTTCCTGAAACAGTTACTTATTTAATTTACGCCGCCATCGCCAGGAGCCCCAACAGGGATATTATAAATTAAATTAGATACATTCCCAGAACCATACGGTACAGAAAGAACTTGTAAGATGGCCTATACTTCGCGCTTATGGTAGCAGTTGTGACATTAACTCGTGTTCTTGAAATAATAAACTCTAATTTCACGATCTCAGTACTCCCGCTTCTACATTTTTCACTTTCGGTACTTTCCTGACGTTCGGATGTTCCGAACAATGTAAAAATTTCATAATATCTAGTAGACCAGGACGGATTTGTCGAAATATCTTCGTTCTTGGATATAAGAGGGGGCAAGATAATTTTTGCTGGAATACCTTCAGTACAACTCACATAATAAAAAATGTTTTAATTGCTCCGAGGGCAATCTAATTTTGGTAAAAAAAAACTTTAGAGTATAATAAAACAACAAACCAAATTTCATTAAAATCGGTTCAATAGTTTTCGCTAAATAATTTTTTGAAAAAAAAGTTTCGAATTTTCAAAATGTTGCACAGCCTCAATTAAAGCATCTAGAAAAAATTTTTGACACCGCCAACCTTTCAAATGGTTTTTGAAAAATGGAAATCGGTTGATTAGGACGGCCATAGTAAATTTTTAAAGTTAACACTCTTATTTTTTATTTTTAAACAATTAGATTACATTTATCAATTTGCAATTTAGTTTTTTTCAAAAATTATAATTTTAAAGTACACGGAAAACCGCTTCTTTTTTTTAAAGTTAGATTCCGTTTATTTGTTCTCGAGATATAAGCGGTGAAAGTTTATCAGCATTTTCCGTTAATTTATAAACAATTTAGCAATAATTTTTGATCGAAGGTACGAAAAAAATTGCATTATCTCCGCTTCTAATGGACCAGTATCTATCTTTTTTTTAATCCGATGTCTCGCGAGCCAAGGAATTCGAATATCGTCTAATTTGCATATATTTTGTTATAAACAAAATTTATTATTTATGCATTAAATATACTGCATATTTTACCCTATGCCATTACATTTTTTCAATGAAAAAATTTGTTTACATATATATATTTCAACACTGTATATGAATGTATTTAGTTATAATTATTACAATTCTTTAAATAATTTTTTTTAAACAAATTAAAAAAAATATATTTGGAAATTATTTTTTTTGTTAAATACAAATAAAATTAAGAAAAAATAGTACTTTAAAATCAAAATTTTTGAAAAAACTAAATTGCAAAATGTTAAATGTAATCTAATTGTTTAAAAATAAAAAAAGAGTGTCAACTTTAAAAATTTACTGTCGCCGTCCTAATCAACCGATTTCAATTTTTCAAAAACCATTTGAAAGGTTGGCGGTGTCATAAAATTTTTCTAGATGCTTTAATTGAGGCTGTGCAACATTTTGAAAATTCGAAACTTTTTTTTTTTAAAAATTATTCTGTGAAAAAATTTTCAAGTATCTAGATACTTTATTTGAGGTTATCGAACCGATTATAATGAAATTTGGTGTGTTGTTTTATTGTACTCTAAAATTTTTTGTACCAAAATTAGAATGCTCTCGGAGCAATTAAAATATTTTTAAAAAATTATTCAAAAACTTGATTTTGCCTTTTCTCCATCAGTTATTGCTATAATTGTAGTGATAGATTTTTGTTAAAATGCGCTCTTTAATTTTTCGTGTTTCCAACTTTACTTTGTTAGTAAATGTTCTACAAATAAATATTATATGATGTCATGTGATGTCAAAAATATATACCAGACTGTCGTATTTTCACTCAACTTTTCAATCGGAACCTTGAACTTAGATGTTCTTTGGCTAAAAATATTAAAAGTAATAATAGAATAATTGTCATACGAAATCTTAACTATGAAAGCAGATAAGCAGACAAAATTTAGCTATTGTGTTTTTTTATTCTTTATTTGTCTGTTTTTCTTTCATTGAATTTCATTGAATGTTTCTAAAACCTTGTAATATATAATTAAATTGACCTTACTACTACATAGCATCTATTTTTGAAACAATGATTTGAATTGAATTGAACCAAATTCAATTAAAAACAAATCAGAATGAATGGGTAGTTTGCAATGCTTTAGAAATTATAATTATTAATGAGATTGCAAAGGATTTGCATTTTAACATTATTATAATTTTGACATCGCAATATAAATCTCATTTATGCCCTTTTTGCTTTTAAAAATCGCGGAATAATAAATCCAAAATTTCATACAGGGAGTTTTGAGAACAAGTGCCTGGTAGAATTAAACAAAAAAACAATTTCTGCTGCAAACCACAAGTCTTATTGCCTTTTATTTTTGAAATATATACAATAAAAATAATTTTTCAAAATCAAATTTTAGCTAGGTGTACTATTTCCAAAAAACTATATTGCATTGAAATTTAGAAAGTATTGAAAAAATACCAAATTTTTATGCAAATCAGTTTTTAAATATGACTGAAATTTAAAAAATTCTAATTTTTTTATTATCATATTTCATTATATGTATTTACATTTGCAGTTCTGTAATTTTGTCTTTGCTGTCGCTAACATAATAATTAATGGGTAAATTGTTCCCTAAAAGGTCACTCTTTATTTGATGAAATGGGCTATCGGTATTTTAAACGAAATTTCGAAAATGAAAACAATGATACTAAACACGAAAATACGTATGCGTGTCATAAAAGCAGAAGTACATCCTGAAAACCCATTAGCTACATTTCTACATTGCGTAAAAATAGACAACATATTCATGTGTAATCATAATCAATCAATTATTATTGGTTTTTTCTTGTTAACGCTCGCGAACACATGTTAGAGAGTATATTTAAAGCGATACTTAAAACTGAAATATGTTGGGCAACTACTCACCGTCCGCATGAATAAATGCATAAGGAACAGATATTCATATCGCCTGAGCCGAGCCACGACGTGAAATTTGAATAATTGACAAAAATTAATGTATTTATGTGTGTGGCGGCCTTTCGTCGAACCCATTTGAAATTCGATTTCGCTAAAATTACATTCCGCAATGCAAATCTATCGAAATTGCCGACCAAATTTCATACTTACATATGTTAACTAATCAATTATCATAAAGGTATGCTAATGGAGGCTTCGGACGCCTGTCTTCATTTAAATGTCTTATGCGCGGGGAATTGAATAACCGCGAAATTGCGGAGAACACGCTCGAATAGCAGCTATACGGACAAACGTAAAATTGAACAATTTACGGAAATTGCACGTAAAAACACTGGCATTATGGGTTATTAAGACAAAATCCAAAGTTCAAATTGATGCGCGCTGTAAAATTTTGCAAAATGTCGGCTTCTATTCATCGTAGAAACTCCTTTTTTTTAAACTGGGGTAGCTCGACGAAAAAATAACATGGACATATTTACGAATTTGTAAAATAGCACCCCAGAAAAAATACATCTTTTATAGTTATTTTTTTTTAATTTACAAAAATGTCACAAAAATTATTGTTAAACGAAATATTAATTAAAATTTCGGAATTATTTTACTAAATTATATTAAATAAATAAATAAAGCTATAATTGAGGAATGGTAAGACGAAACTAAATAAAAGAGGAAAGAAAAATTAGTCTAGAGATTTTTGCCTAAAAGAGTGTAGTTAAAGAGGTCAATGGACCTAACTGGAAACTAAACAGTATTCACAAAACACCTGCCAAAAACACATTTTTGGGATGCTGATCTAAACTCTGATTAAAAAGTGTACACAAAGGTGTTGAATTTGCAGAAATATCCTTCGAGAACTATACATCTTTCACAACTACCATTTAAATAACAGGTCCCTGTAATAAAAATCAGCTTTCATGCGTTGGCTTTATATCGGCAGCTGTTAAAACTAGCAAAAATTGTTAGCGTTATCACAGCATCTCATCTTGTTTTGACACATAGTATGGCCCGCAGCACAAAACTGTTCCTGCCGGGATACCATCTGCGAAAATTATTCATACGAACGAGGAAAGGAAACGAGTCGAGAATAATCGCAAAAAGCGATATAATCCATGATATAATCAATCTGAAAACGAGAATAAACCGCGTATTACTCTCAGCCTTAAATAGAGTTCATCCAGTTTCCTTATTAGTACCAGCATAGAGAAAAATACCGGTTGTAAACAATCCCTTGGAAGTATGCTGTAATAACTGCTCGTCGATCAAGCCCTAGGGGCAAAAGTGTGATTACAGATTTGCCTATATTGTAATGTTTATGGCGGCTCTGGTTGAAAACAAACAAGAGCGGATCGGTGCTGTGAACCTAACAAGAGAAAAACGCGCTAGTGCAAACATTTGCGCATCCAGTTCGAAAAATCGAGCGGGCCGACAAGTGAGAGAGACCGAGAGGAGAGATGGGAGAATTCTCAATCTGAGATAGTCGACTTCAACGTGTTGCATACGGAAATAATTAATGTTCCACGTCTGTTTTTGTAGATTAACCGGCATTTTTTAACGAATATTTAAACAATTTGGTCAGATATATGTACAGTTTTTTTTACAACGAAATAACGTCAGAAGTGTCATAAAAAACGTTGACTTTAATAAACTGAATTCCAATTGTTTTAAATATCTTCGCTTCACGAAGAGTATAAAGTAAAAATATATCATTATTTTTTAATTCTCTAATAATGAGCTTGGTTAATATTTTTTGGAATTCATGTCAACCCAACTAACTCTGTTACATTTGCTAGCAATGGTCGCCCTGTATATCCACACTGCCCAGTAATTGTGAGAATGAGCTCTTGGCGTAATTCTCATAACTTCAGGATTTTTACGCCGGGCTTCGTAGACCTTACACGGAAGAAATTAAAATTTGAGGATTTATTTAAGAGAGAATTATGTCGAGAATCAGTCCACGGGTATAATTGTGTTAGATCCCCATTTAAATTGGTAATCAGTTAACTGTAAAAGCTGTTTTGGACTTACTAATAACTATATTACCATAACGACATGCATAATGGACGTATGTGTGGTAAATTAGCTGCGAGATAAAGCCGATGGGTGGGTGTTTTAATTCCGAGAACTCGTTCCGGTGTGTAAAGAATAAAAAACAGATCCAGTTTAAAAGTCTTTAATTTATTAGGTTCTCAGGTATCTAGATTCGGATTGCAAGAGATTTTATGCTTGCTTTGGTGATTTTGCAACTGAATTTTTGGGAATCTGTTACTTTTTCAATGTTTAGCAACAATTTTGACACCTCGAAACCAAAATCCCCCAAAAAACATCATTAAATTTTATTGAACATAGGATGTGAGTGAAATACTTTGTGTCTGGGCAGCTTCTGTTCGAATTAGAGACTGAC
This sequence comes from Anoplophora glabripennis, assembly GCF_000390285.2. Classification (NCBI taxonomy): domain Eukaryota; kingdom Metazoa; phylum Arthropoda; class Insecta; order Coleoptera; family Cerambycidae; genus Anoplophora; species Anoplophora glabripennis. Next base: position 136,983 of record NW_019416285.1, read on the forward strand.
CATCTGAAAAATATTTATTATTTTACGGCCCCAATTTGCAGTAAACCTATTTACAGGCCACACAAAGAAGCAATTTTTTCCAGAGAAACTAGATTACGGAGACGTACACATGGTCGCAGTATGTGTTTATTGGAAGTTGTCCAAAGCCGCTCCGCTGGTGTACCTCTCGTGAATCACGAGCAAAATCTGCCGCTGTTGCATCTCCGCTCGAGCTTTAGAAAGTAATTTCGTTCGTGGTCAACGATGCGGCAAGATTCCACCTCGATGTAATCCTTATTGTTCCAGTTTTTGTGTTTGATAGGTTAATATAGCGCTTTCGTAATGGAACTCTTAGCAAATTGGTATGTACGGTAATCGAACAAAGACTCGTGATATATAGCCTGCCATGGGTGTACCCACCGTAAGATAGGAAAGGGTGTTCTTATTAAAACGCAGAAACTTGTAATTATGTCACCCTTTTCTTATATGCCTAACTGTAGGACCAAACGACCATTTTTATAATTTTATTTCTCGTCGTCTGATGAACTTTGTATATACAAATGTAAGAAACTTTACCAGATTTACTTATGTTATAGAAGGTCAAATGGTGCCATGAAGGAGGATAGTTATCCTTTGCCAAGGATAGACCATTCCATGGTTTTTGCACTAGATATTAAATGCGGCTATTGGCAAGTCCAAATACACCCAGATAAGCGGGTTTGTGATAGTTCATTGTCATGCCATACGGCCTTTGTAACGCACCAGCCGTATTTGAAAGACTTATGGGAACAATTATGTGTGGTATAACTTGAAAAACTTGTCTTGTCTATCTTGACGACATGATAATACTTGGTAACAACTTTGTGCATAATTGAAAGAATATCCAGGAAAACAATGTTAAGAAGCTTTTCAGAATCTGAAAATAACCGTTTTGTTCCCTGATTCTGTCATATCCAAACTCTGGAAAGAAGTAACTTTAGAGTTAGAGGAGTGTTATCACAGGAAGAAGACGATCCTGAGAAGATGACTTACGACTTTAACAAAGTCCTCTCTAATGGCAGAGAAAAGATATATCAAATTGTGTTACGACGAAAAATTGTTTCAGAAATTAAATATCGAGCTAATTTCTACAGCTTCAATTGTTTTTATTATCAAGAATAATCAAAAACATATACCAACTTCGGCATTTCATAGAAATATTGCCACAAAAACCGCGACAATAATTTTCATATTGTCGTTGTCTCTTTCATTAAGTTAATGTGACCAAATCGTGATGTTAGCGCACCTAGAAGGAACTTGAATCCTCCTGTTCAAGTAGTCCACTATCGATTCCATCTTACATTCAACCACGTAGGTGGGTTATGGGTTTGTTTGTTTACACATGGAATGATCGCGCCCGAGTCTCTAGTCACTGCTAAGATCACATACGTCTGAGGAAGTGGCTTCGCCGCCTACTCAAATCAGATCGACTATTAAAACCATTAGTTGGTCGGTTGAACACAAACGGAGTCGTGGGCAGCAGGACATAGCTAATTTCTCAATCAGGGTAGGTTAACGACTCACGAAGTGTCCTCAGTGATTTGGAGATTTATCTGAAACGCAGATAAGTCGGCGCGATCGGATTTAATCGCGGTGAGTCAAGCACCGCGCCTTGCTGTTGGTTGCTGAGTGATGTGGTTGGGCTTTGACGTTTTCGCGATCAAACTGGAATGCGTTCAGTCAAGCTCTTGGAAGGATCCCTGCTTTAAATATATTAAGGAACGCGTATAGACTACTATTATATCTTTCCTGTGTTAGTGCAGAGTAAATATAAAGTAAAAGTTTGAAAGAACAAGTTCAGCTGAAGCTTTTAAGAAATTTAAATTTTGTAGCATGAAACAAGCCAAACAGTTCTTTATTATGCCAAGTCTGTCTAGAGATGTATAATCACTACAACTGTACGCCCGACTTTTGTTATCTGAATAAGGTCATCTGTGACAGAAGGCGACGTCTACGTATTTGGGATGCAAGCTGTGCAATGAGGTCGAAGCCTACTGGATACTACGATGGTCAGTGATCGATGAGATTCACAATGTACCTACTCTTGCTGTAATAATGGAAGTATATCAAGATACTTAGCCAAGACAAAATAATAGTTATCTACCTAATATCAGTTCTTGTATATAAAATGTAATAAAATATATAATTTAATAAAATTATTAATTCAGACCATAAGATGTATATGTTACCGGCAGAGTATAAAACTACGGCGTTTTATAGAAAACCTAGGTATTTTATAAAATGACTGACGATTTTAGGAAATGTATGAAATCTGTTTAAATTTAAATATTTGTGTATACTTTACCTAGTTATTTTATAGAATGCCTAGGAATTCTATAGAATGTCAATGTAATATTAGGAAAGCTGAAAAATCTAAGATATAAAGAGATAAATTAAACTTTTATTCGGAATAAAGAAATATTTTGCATAAGAAACTTAATAGGAACTTAACAAACCATGTATTTTTTAAATGTAAATGGGAATAGATTTTTCTATTTATTTTTGCAAGGTAGACTTGAGTGACATTTACTAGAACAAAGCGTTTTCTTCTTAACACATAACCACTTCTTTGCTTCACACAGTTTTTTTTTTGCAACTGCATTTGACAAATCCTTGACCCGTTCCGGTAGACTGCAAAGTTGCAACTGAATATAGTGTAATTTCATTATCAGGAACATCTTTAATGTTCAAAAATTCTTTTTGGCAAACTGTAAACTGTGATCTAGAATAAAGCGACTAAACAACTCCTTGCTTAGTACCGAGCTGGTATAGTCCATCGACTGTGATATTCATGACAATAGCTAGAATATTTCGAGCATCACCACGTCTTCTATCAACTTATTCATACATTGCCGGTTATGCAATAGGTATTCCATAAAATGCCTAGAAAATCTACATTATATCATTTATTTCATAAAATACCTGATGATTTTAGGATTTATATACAATGCCTAGGAATTCTATACAATGTCGAATTACATACTTTGCCGGTAACATATATACAACCTGCTTCACTTAAGAATACCCCCATGGTAGCCTCGATAGAGGTATGTAATCTTTAAACTGTTGCGGAAAATAACTACTCCGCGGACGAATGCTCCGACTAGCATTGAATTATACCCGCAATATCTAGTAAACCTAGGATCATTAAAGAGCCGGACCCACATTCCGAACTTTTGAGAACAGATAATGATCCTGCTATTTTGTATACATCTTTATACTCCGCGGTCGAAATTATAGAGAGTGATTCAGACATAATATAAAAACACTATTACCATAATGCGTATAAAATATAAAATGATTTTTATACGGTTCAATATGATTTATCTTTGTGCCGCTCGCTACGCACATCGATAGAATCTATAATCGTCTATAGACTGAGTTACACTGAACGTCGATCTATATTCTATCTCTGTCTTTTGCACTTGGTAGGGAATAGGGAAATGCTTTTTTAGTGGGTGTAAACGGACTTGATTTGCCAGTCCTGAGAAACGTCATAGCATAAGCGTAGACGAGGGGTCTAATTCCATGGCTATAATAAATTTATAAAATTAAAAAACACAACTGGGACGTTTTAAAATGCTGTAATAATTAAAATGGATCAAAATGCCGATTATAGCAAACCGTAGTAAATATTAGATGTTGTTTTATTATCTTTTTTCAATATTTTCTATATCTTGTTGCCTTTTACGCAGACACGCCAATGGATTTTCGTTCCCGGCACGCTTCATCCCCCTTACTAGTCCAAAAGCTGGCGATGAATCACTCTATAATTTCGACCGCGGAGTATAGATAGTCACTACTACTCAATGCTTAAACTTTCAAGCAGCCTAACTGGCAGAGAGTGACCTGCCAATCTTATTGTTTTAGTAATTTCTAATTAATTGCCAGCTCGAAGGAATAAAATTCATGTGGCTTTTAATCGTATAGGAAGACTTTATATGTCCATGGCTTTGTTTCTAAGCCTACTATCTGCATGTTAGGTTTCTTATTGTTTTTTATTTCTACGGCTTCTTGATTTTCGCAGTATTGTTTTAATTCGTGTAGGCCTTGGATGATATCTGACCGCAACAGTTTTTAGATAGGCGCGCCCCGTGTTTTCCTTCCACGTCAAAGCGCGCAACATGTGTCATCTTCGCGGTCAACGTCGGCGGTCAGCGTCCCAGCGTCGGCTGAGGCCGGATCTGTCGCGGCCCGAGAGTGTTTTCGAGCCGCCAGTGCACGTGTACATCGGGAGGAATGCGAGGCGGCGCCATCGAGTCTGGGTAACACCTGCACGGCTGCCGAGCTGAGCTGGACCACGCCAATACTGTCCCACGGAGGTAGGACGCATCGCCAACTGCGAAACAAATCTACCAGCCGCTAATGACAGGGCTCGAGATTAGGCGGTAAGCAGTTGTGAAATTTGGACGAAATTCGGAGGGCCCGGAGGCAAGCTGGAAGCATACGATTTGTGGGGAAGGTTTATTTTGTTACTTATTCTCAGTGTTGACGGTTAAAATAAGAATTCTGCTTCAAAATGGCACTTAAAAAGTCTTTTGAGGTGGAACAGTCAAAAATATCGTTTTGATTTCTCTTTAACACAAAGCGAAGAAAAAATAATAAGAGACAATGTCTTTACATTTGATATTTGCATCATCATTCGGAAATCACCTATCTTTCGTTAATTTTTACTAATCTTTCCAATTTTCAATTCGCTACGGTTACGAAAAACGCCCATCTACCGCCATCAGAAGGCTGTCTCGAGCTACCAAAGGCCACCCAGAGAGTCTGTGACACAGCAGTGGACTGGAGACAAGAATAGAAATATTCGCTATACTTTTGAATTTTCAAACAAGTCGCTCTAGCCCCCATGGCTGCTTGGGACAGCATTCTCATCCCCCAAGCCACAAAAGAGGTGCTAAAACCACCATGACAACATAAACAGAAGGGCCCGATGACAAAAAGGAACTAAAGGATGTTTTTAATCTGCAAGCGGGGCTCCCAAGAACTAATCTCACGGTGCCTTCGGAACAAGTGTTCGAACGTCAACCCAGGTTCTAAGTGAGATCGAATGTTTTTATAACTAAATATTTATTATCAACCTGCATTTAACACATGTGTATACTGAGAATAAAAAGGATATTAAAAGGACACAACTGCAACTAACAAAAAATAATAAAATAATTCGGGAAATTTTTTCTACAAAAGCGTTAATTTCTGTACCGCTGAACTATTCGCTAAGCGAAAAAGCGAACATCTGTCAAATGAGCGGGATATTTCTAGAACCAATTTGCTTTTCTCGTCGGAGATTATTAAAATATTAAAATTTATTGGGATTGTTTATTTAAAAAATCGCTTCTATTTACTGTCGGTGATTCAGACGCAGCTGCGACCATCCTCTCCGATGCGTTCGCCTCGTCAGCTCATTGTAATAAACAATTTTAGTCTCGTGATGATGCAGTTATTTCGGTATCAATCGGAGAGCGCGCCAAAAAAAAAAACAAATACTCCGATGAGTAAAACCAGCGCAGGCTGAAACTTATATTCAAATCACTCTCATTGTCATGGCAATCGTTAATTAATATTTTTGACGTATTAACAGCTGAAGATCACTTTCTCGCCTTTGATATATGAAAAACGGTTGGAGGTAGAGGAATTCGAACTCTTCTTCGCAATGAACATATTAAAGTTATTTGGAAAATACTTAAATCAAATTTACGTGAAGATCTATAAAGGTCAGTGAATATTTTCGAAAGATAGTCGAACACGTTATTCTCAGTACAGCACCTTGTACTTTTCTTAGAGGGTGATCTGGGTCTGCGTAGAGTGAATGGGGACGACTGCGTGGTTTTGATTCGAAAGTTGAGCAAAAATTTGAAACCCGCTCGCGACTGGGAATACGACAGCGTAATAATATAAATAATAAAACTTTCTTATAGGAAAGTGCTTCTGAATGTCATTTACAACGATATTAAAGTACAGTGGCCCTACGTGGGAACCTTGGGGCACACCTGACCAGATTTTGTTGGAGAGGAACATTTCTATTCTACTAATTCCGTACTTTTATATTAATGTCGGATAGAATTTTGTATTTTTCAGTAGTTTTTAAATATGTCAGTTGCTTTAAATGCGGCAAGCAATTCAACATCTACGCCTCTGATTTTCTACCATCATGTCCCGCGTATCGTTCGATCGCCTCAAATCACCGCCTAATCGTATCAAATTACCGATTTCTCTTGCCATAAAGCGGAGCTATGAATGGAACACTTGCACTTTTCACAAATTAATTGCGTCTGCCCACGCATACCGAGTGTACAGTTCGCGACCGCCGTTAGTGAGTTACGGCGCGCATTCCTAGTCCCGAGTCCTCTCGGTGTCCCATGAATTATCCGCCCACGGCCCTTACGGCCGGTTGTTAGTTCGCTAGGTATTCAAAAGGTACAAGCTTTAATGATTGTTAAGGAAACGCTTCCCTTATCGTACGCCTCGCCGTGGATATATTGCCTTAGATACACGATAAGTACTCGAGGAATGGCGCGGGGGCCGGTTCGTAAATGGTAGCGACAGGTGGAGGTCGAGACGTTCAAATCAACATGAAATGATTTCTATGCAAATCGAGAACAATGCAATATTTATTTATATAGTGAAGGAAACTTAAATTTGAAACGTGGGTGATAATCTCTATTCGAAAGATAGGTGAAAATTTCAATTCCGTTTGGATTCTCCTTCTTCATAGGAATAGTCGATTAGATGCTCTCAAGTATCGGTAATTACTTTTAGCTAGATTGCTCACGCATAGGGGCTTTGAAAATTTCAATTCCGTTTGGATTCTCCTACTTCATAGGAATAGTCGATTAGATGCTCTCGAGTATCGGTAATTACTTTTAGCTAGATTGCTCACGCATAGGGGCTTTGCAAACGGCTTGATATTCGAAAGTTTAGTGAAATGCTCAACCACTCGGGGCTTAGATAGAATACAACACTACCTTACAATTTAAACGTAATGCTGATAATACTACGAACTTTGATTATATATTTTTTGATATTTTCCAATTTTTCAAGATTGGTATCATATACAATACCGTATTTTTACCCCTGATCTATCCCGTTTTAAGAATGCCAAAAGACTGACGTCAGTCCTCTGTGAAATATGAAAAACTGCACGCTTTCAAGCCTTGCTTTCAAAATAAACATCCAGTGCGTTAATTTTATCGGCATCGCGGTGCGGCATGTGTTAGGCATGTTTTCGCCACCGAGACGTCATAAAACTTTAACATATTAGCCCGTCGTATATGTCCACATGACTAAGACGAACAGCGCGTTGCCTTCTGGCTAACCTTCCACCGAACGACACCACCCACGTGCGACATTAACCCATTTAGATTTACCCACAATGTCGCCATACTTACAATTAGTTGGGTATGGTCAGCGATCCGCGCATAAATCGCCACGGGATGATGTTGTAATTAAGGTAAATGAATTAACAGAATAAACGTAATCATTATTAAATTTATTTGATGGAAGCTAATTGCCCCGGTAGATAAATCGGCGGCGATAGGTCAGACGCGGAGATCGCAATTTGAGATTAAATCTATTAAATAAGGATGCTGAATGGATGCTTACTTTGCTCATCCGCGTTTATTATAAATTGGCGAAAGATGAGGGTAATCAACAAACATATACTAGTGTTTTCTACGAAGGATGTCGTTAAATAAATAAAATATATCCATTTTAAAGTAAAGGATGTTGAAGGTGAGAGACCCCTTTCCAAGTAGCGTTAACGGAATTGAATATATGACTCTTTAAACAATTCTGAAACCTCTAAGAGTGAAAAATCTTTATAAAATCTAAGTAAATAATCATAAACCCTGATAATTTAATAAATAGAAATAACAGATTTGTATAATCATGTAAAGGGTTTCAAGAAAGATAATAAAATAAAATCCGGTTTTAAAAAGACCATAAGTGGGAAACTTCTTATTGTCCACGGCTGTAATAGCTACTCTTCAAATTAAAAGAACTTACACCTATAATTTGTTACCAGGGAATTACAGCCCCTTAGAGAGTTATTTTTTTATTTCTCGTGTAAAGGACTATGGTTTTGATATAAATTCATGAACAATTTGAAATAATTTTAATCATAACTTGTTTATTCCTAATTTTTTTAAATTCCGTTTGAAAACTTGAAAATTTTGAATTTTTGAATGATTTGGAAAAAAACAATGATCACACTTCATCGTTTTCAAGATGTTTCAGAATAAATAAATGCACTATGAAAATATTAAAAAGTTATGATAAACAGCAGTATCAGCACTATAGAAGTGCTATGTATTAGTCACTATAGAATCTTCATAAATCGTTCCTAATGACATAGAGAGATCTACTAATGGGTAGATATTACGAAAACATAAGTTTCCCACTAAGACATCAAGTTTTCCACTAATTACATTGTGGGAAACAACTACTCTGCGGACTAGAGCCCCGTCTAGAGTTGAATTACACTCCCAATAATTCAATGTTAAAGTTATAATTCGCAGAGTGTTGTTTTCCATAATATCGTTAGTTAAAAACATCATTCAAACTTTCTTCTCAATTGCCCATTAAACATTTTTTGTCTAAATATCTGGAAAACGATTTAGTTTTCCTTATTTCAAATAAAAAGCCCGTAACTTTTTCTTTTCTCGAAGAATTAGTTTTTCGATATTTTCACTACCAAACCAAACCAAAATTTTTTAAAACTTGCGAACAGCCCGTAATTTTTTAATTTCTCGACCTAGAGGAATGCGGTTTGCTTTGCTGGAATCCTAAGACGAAATGCTCGAGGGACACCAGGATATATCGAAAAACTACGATATTTTCAACGATTAAACCTTTTTGTATGTAAAATTACCCAGAAATTTCGAATTTGAATACAGACAACTCATGATAGAAAACATTGATAACATTTATTGTTCAATTTATTCCTTCTAAAAATCATAATTGTCCAATCTTTCGATTAATTCAATTGTTAACTCATTGAAAGAAATTTAATTAATTCTGCTACTACTGATAATTGGTAATATGGAAGCACTTAGGTATATAATACTTTTATGCCCTTTTGGCTAGGCGAGAAACGCAACTTTCCCCATAATAGTCCGTATCCGCACAGAGAAATGCGTGATTATTTTTATAGATAACGTGAATACGTTCTACGCAGGAGAAAGGTCAATAAATCTGTAAGAAGTATAAGAAGCAACAAAAAAACGAGATCTTGCTCTGATTAAGTTCAGTTTATGAACACGTGTGATGTGGCAAGTCGAATATAAATTGTACACTTAATTGTAAAACTATTACAAAAATATATGAGTTTATGGATTGACTGTAACTTGGCACTAAACAATGAAGATCCTCATAAGAAGAAGATTGACTACATAATTTAGTACCAATCTTTGTAATAGTTACACTTTTATACAAAAGAGAACTGCATTTTTTCTTACTATTATTTCTTTTCCATACCCACAAAATCGCCGATTTAACTGGAGACTTAAATTACTCAGAGACGAATGAGCTCGTCGACATCTCCGCTCGGAGTCACTACTCAGGCACTTGAAACACAATATCCTTTCCTGCAAACTTTCGCCATAACAAGCGGCATCCGCGACCAGCAGATCTTGTTCCTGATAAACTCCGCAACGCTGAAGACTGAAAGATGAAGCAATAATGTGATGCAAAAAGCCGCCGCTACGTCCAAAGATGCGCTTACTGGGTGGCTCCATAAAACTGTTCTACTTAACGGTTCCCTAGATATGTCCGCGGTACTATAATCATTCAAAGAGCGTTTTGCGTCACGTCTTTGCGCAGTTTAATTTCTAAAAAAACACAAAACAGAATCTGTTTTACACAATGCAAAATTGAGCAGTTTTAAAAATTTAATGCATTACACATAAATGGCGAAATATTTGATTTGGTTAAGGTTATAAAATTGAGGATATCAATTGATGATACACTATTAAGAAACACCCTGTAATCTCGCTTAATTCACTCTGAACATTCACCGAAGCATGGTGGACAGTTGACCAGTGCTTTGACGTCAATCTACCACATGTGCATTATGATTGTTTAGATGATGACCAGCTGTTGCATGTTGTGTGAATTCTATTCTGAGGAATGAAATTTGACCACTGGGAGAGTAGGACCTATAGATTTGATGTACGTATGAAAAATGTTACAATTTGATCACATTTAACTGCTCTGTAAAGATAGAAGTTCTAGATAGTACCACAAGTTTTTATACTTTGTTGCAAATGATTTATTAATATCGTTTTTTTTTAATAGGTACCTAGGTAATAAGAATAAAATTGAGATTTTCCTTTATGGAGGTTGTAACAATTACGTTGGGACAATCATTTCTGTTGTCAACCAGAAAAGAAAACAAGAGCCTTGTTTCTTCCTAAAATAATTTCTAAGAGCTCTATGATTCTTCAAAAATTCCTACCGTGCAGTTCCATCATACTAAATATTTATAATATTATATTTTTTTACACGTTTAATTATAGAGAGAAGTTAGAACAGAGTAAATCGTATTTGCACTTGTCGAACGTTAATACCATATCCGCTAATTGTTGATGATTGAAACAACGTAAATCAATTGACAGTCGACGAGGACAACAAAGATACGTCCACGCCCGCTCCGTGCAAATAATCACACTGACCTTGACGTAGTTACTGCATTGTAAATAGTTCAATTGATTACATAAGTGGGGTGATTCAGGGTCGATCTAAGATTCGCGTAATAATTCTTGATTACCACCGCATAATATTTGATCTACGATCAAAACTTTTAACCTGATTCGACTTTCTAAAGCTAATTTGGGCGGTCGGCTATTAAAAAAAATACAAGAATCCAGGTTGTAAACGTCTCCATAACGACACCGAGGCATGTAGCTCGTTAGCGGTTAAGCGTTTGGTCAGAGCGAGCGTTTGATATTTGTTATAGTGTCAATCCGAGATCAAATGGACCGAAATAACATGTGTGCGTGTCGTATCGCAGGCAACACGTGTGAGGAAAATTACTCGTATTTCCTCCGCGTTATTTTTAAGTGTTTATTGTGGCAGTGATTGAGCCGTCACAGTGTTAGCAGTAGTGCGTCTCGTATTCTTTTGACCACGACGCGACGGTTTTGAAGGAATATGTACAGTAGGGTGGCCCAAAAAAACGATTATTTTATTTTTCGTGTTTCTTGTGAAAATATGTTAGTTTATCATGTTTTAAGAGCCCCTTCAAAAAATCAGCTTAAAAAATTTTTAGAGGTCGCTCAAGATTTTTAAAAATTTCCAAAATCGTCAAAAATTGAATTTTTTTTAAATTTTTTTTCTCGTTATTTTATCATTTTCTAGGTTGAAAAAAATCTCGATTATGTTTCTCGATATTTTAATTATCAAAGTAGTGTACCTATGTTTTCGAGCGACCTCTAAAAAATAAATATCAACGAACTAATAATTTTTTTTGTTGAATTTGATGCACAGAAGAATAGAAATAAATCTTGATACAGCAAAATATGTTGCACATTGAAATCATTGGTAATTTAAAAAATATATACAAGTGAATATTTGGGAGATAGTCGTGATGTCTTAGATTATGCTTTCATTGCACCATCTGTTGACACGAAACGAATTAAAATCTCTACCACTGTCCTCTTTTTATTTACTAATAGAGAGACAGGGATGAGTTACTTAAATAAAAAGCTTTCTGTGTTTATATATTCATAATCTAGTACGTCACAAGGTTGTTACCAATGGCGTACAGAAATTTTTAAAATCAAATAAAAATTTACTAGCGAAATTGCTTATTTCTTATTCAGTTCATATTAATTTGCATTATAGAATAGTATTCAGCGACAAAACGCTACACATTTTCTTCTTAGGCAAATACATCAATAATTTTAACATAATTAAAGATTCTAACTTCGAATTGAGTTACATATTCCTGCATTAAGCGCATTATTGACTATTTATTTATTCAATTAAACTATGTATTTTCTTAATGCTAAGGGGATTTCATGAAACCTTTGTAATCACAGAATAAATAAAATTATAACTACTTTAAAAATTAATTTACGCCAATTTACTCTAAAATAATGTTCGTGGTGCGAAATACATATCCTGATAAAAGAAAAACAAATTTTTAAAAAATACACTCCAAATACAAATCATATCGAACCAATTCTGTTTGTATTATTTATTTTCAAAAGTGGTGAAATGTTGTGTCCCAAATTAAAAACATCGGAAACCTGTAGCAATCCCACACACTGATAATAAAAATTTACGTGCAAACAGAATCGTCAAACACAGGTGTTACTCTCACGCTTATAATTCCACTAAGATCCCTTATCGCTGTACAAACATCTTTTTGTTTTCGTCAAACTGGAGAGTTTCAGTTCGTTTGCACTGGAAATACCTCAATGAAAGTTCAAACACACACCTAGCCGTGTAAATAAGATAAAATAGTGAGACACATAATAACACTTGTGTTTACCGAAACCATGCCTTGGCTCACATGTGACAATTTACGCAGATACAGAGTGACGGTAACAAACAGGGCTCTCTTTTGTTCAAATTTGCCCTACAAGATATTTCTTGTCGTTGTTTAGCTTTGTTAGAATTTATTTAAATGTAGTGCATTGTAGATTTATACTTGATCAGCACAATAAGACGTAATTTTTTGTAGTTACTGTCCCTGCACAACACTTTGCAAATTATTATAGGAGGTCATTCGTTGGTTTTATATACAACTACGTATTCTATAGTTATAAAATGTACATGGATGAAGTATCATCATGTGACTATTACTTAATGGATGTTTTTCTCCAACTGTTGCCGCCCTGTAGACGGTGTATGGTACAATAAAGTGGCACAGAGCGTTAATATTTGCGGTTCGTGTAAAAAGCACGTCGTTTTAAAGAAAAGTACTTTCTTAAGATAAATTTATCGCAGAGAAAATATTTGCTCGTCAACTATATAAGAAGATAGTAGGTAGAAGCGACGTGGGTAAAATAAATATTATTCGGGACCGTAACGCCAACATACTGTTTCAAAAAGCGTCGATATCAAAGCCGCCTGGTGATCGGGGTGACTGATTTGGGTTTTGGTATAATTAATTGGACGAAAATAAGGCGGAGTGACAAAAACCAGGTTGGGATGGTAATTGCAGCGGGTGATTTCGTAACAGATGGTTTTTGTCTTAAAATTAACAGGTTCTCGACTAAAGTCGGTTGTCACGTCTATTAAATATTGCAGTAACCGTTCGGAAAATGTATGTGCAGCAGCGTGCGTAATTAATTTTTTTCGCCAAATTCTTTAATCATGTTTTCTTTTATGTCCCTAAATGCTGTCTTATTCTTTCTGCTTTAATTGACATGTTTAAAATTCTCAATAGATTACTATGTAATTTCATAAATACAGTTTGTATAATAACAGTATCAGAACAAATACTTAAAAACCAATGAAGATACCCACTTGAACTATTCCGATCTGCAAAAGAAAATTCTCTACGACGTGGAGCAACTTTTTTGACGGTTGAAGCACCTCAAATACTTCGTACGTCCGTCGCCACTGCATCAAGGTTTAAATCTCTGGTCTGCTCTCGTTCAAAAAGTAAAATTATTGATCCTCCTGTACGTTTCGAAGAAGCATCGCTTCTGATTGCGGCTGTAAATTAAAGGCAAATCGAAATCGTTTTCGAGCTTCTCGCTGTAATGCGGGCAAGTAGTCAGGCAAGTAATCAGCTCACGAGAGGGAGGTGGGACCGAATCATCATCATCCTCAATCTGGTGAAACTGCTGTAACAACATCAATACATGATTATACACTTAGGCGAGCAACAAAAACCGTTTCCGGGACTCCACCAGAAAGCCATTTATCTACTGGAATTACTCAGGTGTTCGCATAAAAACTCGCTCGAATGCCGAACTGAATGGAATAAATTTGTTGTAATAAATTAAAAAGAAAAAAAAAAAAATGTGAAAACGCTGTTCTATTATTTACTGTGACTAACGCGTTGGTAGGTTTTTTTGCGGGAAATACTTTGTTTATTGCTCAATAAAAATGCTAAATATTGTAAACACAGGATATTCAGATTGTGTTGACGTAAATATTTCCAAATTCATGTAACCAGTTTACTACAAAAAAAAACGCGATTTATAACTTATTTTAAATAACCGTGCTTCCAGGTTGATAATCTGTCGGGATATTTCGTTACATGAAATTATTTTTAGATTTTTTATTGAATATGTTATGAGAAAAATTAATTTATTGAAACTTGATTCAGAACCATCGATATGAAGTGTAACGCTATTCAGGGAATTTTGTTGGTAGGCGTAAATCTATCTCACATTACCATATATTATACAAAAAAGAAGAATCGACTTTATAAATCTTACCCGAATACAGTAGACATTGATAAAACATGTCCACACTATTAATAACACACATTTCCTGCATGAGAAATGAAGTAAATATTGTAAAAAAAAAATTTATAAAATCCTTAGTTTCCAAAAAAAAATTATTGATGTAGTATTATCAAGCATTACATCGCTAGACAACTGTAGTCTTTAGCGTCTTTCGTAATACGCGTGGAGAGCCACGTGGCCTCAGCGACTCCGAATACTGACATCCGATTTTACAATCGTCGTTGCGATAATGTTTACAATAGTGTTTTAGTAGTTACTGTCAAAAATGGCTTGCGTGTATAGCAACTCGGAGTTGATGTATATCGTTTTAAACCACAAATTAATTTTATTAATTAATAATAACAATAGCAGCAAAGCAGTTGAATTTGCTGATATAAAATAGGTCCTATAAAAATCTATTTATGTCTTTCTTTTTGTCCGATTTTATCACACTTTGCCGCCATGCCGGTACAGTGGACCAGATTCCAGTGTCGTGCGGAAGTGTAGTTTTAAATCATTTTCGAACTGCCCTATTTGATTTTTTCTCTACAAAATTGTATTTGTAAGAGTCCCCTGTACATCCACAATTTTTTTTTATAAGTTCTGTATAGTTGGATGTCTCTTTCCGCCTCATGCACTTAGCTACCTTTCCTCCAAGTCGACCAAGTAATTTTCATAGATAAAACAAAACAAAATAACACTTAAGACTTGAATTGAAAGCACAAAAATGCTAAAAACCCAGAATAGTATATTTTTGTTGTTAATGCATCCATTAAAAAGTTCCAAATATTTACATTATCAAACATTCCTACTAAAAGAACTCGACGACATATTTGATTTACATTTTTTGTCATTAAAAACAAACCATGCCGATTATTTAGGTGGTAAGTAATTGAAATTTTACAGATGCTTGATCAACTCTAATATTGGCATTTTATTAAAAGGCTCTTATAAGGAAACAATTGAGGCCATAAATGTGAAGTAGGTCACCTTATAAACTGTGACTAACATACAAGTATAATAATACTGTATCTAAAACGATTATTTAATGAAAATATTACCCATCATTCATAAAACCATTAATATTTGTAAATATGTCTGGGAAAAATGTTTGTTAATCAACCATTGCTTAACTCAGCCATCTTTTTGCTGTAGGAATATGCAATAATGGAGAAATGTCAAGTATCAATTTCTGACTTAATACTTTCTCATTACTGAGAAAGATTAATTGACGCTGGATGTCTGTAGCCTATGGTATTATTAGACACCATTTATTTTTTAAATATGATGTGGAGGTTACAATTTACAAAAAAAAAAACATATGTTTTCAATGGCCCAAAAGAAATGATCCCCAAAGTTATGAAAAATCGGCGTCGTTCTATTGATTTATGTGAAACCATTACTTATTCTAATCGTGAGAAACTATTGTAAACGATCCTTTTTTATTCGGTGATTAATAAATCCGTGAATTATTATCCTGGCGTGTTAATAATTATATTCCCAAATAAATACGAGGCTTCGACAGTCGACAAGTTCATCCTTTTGATAAATGAGCTTTTAGATTGTTTCATCGACTTTAGATAAGTGATAAATGGATAGTTTGTTTGCCTCGCCGCTTACTTACTACTGTGCTAGATATACAGGTTTGTCGGGTTATCTCTTTTCGATCTATGTTTACATGAAGAAGTGGTTTCGCGGTTTTGCCCATCTTGTCCAAAATGTTTTATTGATACATGGAGTAGCCAGTCATGCATAAATTACTGTCATATTTTAATATTTTTTTTATTAAATTGGTATTGTCATACTCATTTCGAATTCCACCCGCCAAAACAGTGTGCAGAAACACAACACAATCCGTCCCAAGCACCCCAAGTCGCAGCAGAGCGATCATTGACGGCCTTCACAGAACTGCCAAAATTTCACTCCAGTTTCAAATTTTTCAGCAAAAATACCTTACATAAATCTAAAATAATTGCCAGTGAAAATCAACAGCCACGTAGGGTAATATCTTCGAGACTTGGCGGAGCTACCATGATGCGGGATCGAACGTCGACTTTGTAGTTCTGTAACCAGAACAGAAGCCTGCCTCTGGCCGGTGTGTGTACACAATTCAAACGTATGCGTTGTCTTTCGGTGCTTCGAAGCCATATTCATTCATTTAGAGGGGGTCTTAAAGTTATACTGAGGGTTCCATACGATAAGTCCAAGTGCTCATAATTTAAATATCAAGTGTTTTTAACATATCACAGAAATTATGTGATATTACAATATATTTTCAGCGTTTCAATGATTAGATTATTAGATATAGTGCATACTCGGTTAGATTAAATCAGGAAAACAAGTGTTACCTCAAACTCGGCTAACAAGGACATACAGGTGCTGTTTTCAATTGTTTTAGTGACATTTTGTCAGAGGAATGTTAAAAATGTTAAAGATTTGATTCCCTAGCATTTACTCCAATATCATTTTTTTTAGCAAAATCTTACATTCTTCTAGATTCGATAACCCATTCCGTATATTTTTTACCATTATTCCTCACCATGTAGGTATCATTCAAAATAGTTCTTTTCAGTTTCTAATTTCATCAGTTAAGGAAATAATATGTGACTGTAATAATTGCTGCAAATAAATTTAAATTCATTGCCTACCATTTTGTTGAAATTTAAAACTTATCACACATATATTCATAATTTATAGGCAAGACGTGATTTCGTGAGTCCCTACTTTCATTGTTAATTATTATCACGATCACTATTTTATTACACCAAGTACTGCTACTGCATTTTTTCTAACCGGTTTACGATGCTTGTACGTACTACCAATTCTGATATTAAATTTTATGGTTACAAGAAATGATACATCACCTATGTGTACGAAAGAGCTTTATAAATATTTAACTTTGTGTTAATTTAAACAAAATCATAAAAGAAGGCAATTATTAATAATAAATATTTTTCTACCGATTTGGTGTACCGATATACATATTTTTTTCCGTACATTCTCAGCAGATGTTTTGCACCTATTCGAGGACAAAATCCAAGGTAAAACGTATATGTGCCATCTTGATAAGAGATAATTTGTCGCGTACTAAATTTTACAAGTTGAATGCAAAGTTCAAGAACGTTTTATTAATGATATCCACATGAAGCACCCTAGGTGCTTTATTAGCTGTCTCATCATTTATTTTTAAGTACCTACCTCGGCAAAAAAATTGAATTCTACCGTCATTCATTTTTGCTTTCAACAGGATATTATTAATGGGCTAATAAATGGAGCTACGTTGAACATTTTTTCGCATGAAACGTGTTTTAAAACGCCGTAAAAATGTACATGAAGAGTTAATAACCTTGTACATTTTTGCAACATTTTATTCCTTTCTTCTTTTGCCAAGCCTTGGATAAAACGAGTCGGCTAACTTGCAAGATATTGTTATAATTATTTCTTTGAATATGAAGAGAATCGTATACGTCTTCATAATACCCAAAAGTCTATAGCATTTCTTTTGTACGGTTTAGAGTTGAAAAGAACTTGTGATGTTTTTTTATAATGGAATTATTATCCATATCTTGACAATCAGTGTACGAATCTAAAATATGATTTGAGCAATATTTTGTAAAAAAAAGCCATATGGCACAGACGCTATCATCCAGATGTCTTACAATTTTGTTAAAAAAAATTCTAACTGAAAGCCATATGGAAAAAAAATTAGTTATAAAATATGATACCTTTCGTATAACAAGAATTTATAATTTAAAAAATGACATGCAATTAAATATATTTGTACAACGTGTTGCATATTATAGTGTCAGACTGCTAAATGATTATTTATTCATAAGAAGACTTATGATGACAAATGCTATGCTACATCTTGAAATTAATGGCACCGTAGTACAGGCTTGCAACTTGCAAATGTTTAGTATTTGTAAGTGTGTCATTGGATCAAAGTTTGATAAAATTATAAAAATATTTCACTCAAATTTCTGGTACGTAGTTGTCATAGTCTAATAAGCAATAAGAAGTGAAATGTCTATATATTTTTTTTGTGTCTATCGGTGTTATGGGAATTAATCGGTTAATTTTAATGATGAGCTAATTGAATTACTGTCGGCGACGTGCAAATGCTGACATCTAGTGGTAACCATACAGAACCACTGAGAAGTAGCATTTTATAAGCATTCCAAAAATTAACCTTTCCTAATAGACCTATTTCTCTGGCCCACCTTATACATATATCCGCTTGCGTTCGTAAGTTTCGATAATAGATACGAGCCCAGGCTCATAATAGTTCGGCCGGCCAACGTTTTCAACTAAATACTTTAATAATCTATGAATTATGCAGAAATAACGAAATATTTCTGAAAATCCTTTCAACTACAGTAAAATATAAATTTTTTAGTTACAAAAATTAACATTTTATTCAATACATATATCGACTAATGGTTACACAATAGAAAACTTTATCCGTCTCAGGGGTCATAAAAGTTCGGCCACTCTTTAATATTGAGTTACATCGCCTTTGTTCTTAATAACTGCTTTAATTCTGCTAGACATTATATTTACTAACAAACCACATTCTTCGGGTAGAAAATTATCCCAAATATTCAGTAGTGTGGCTTTTAATTCAGGCACTGAACGTGCAGTATGTTTCCGAAGCTGTTTTTTCATATTGTGCCATAAGGCCTCAATAGGAGATACATCTGGGCTGGAAGACGTCCATTTTAATACTGGTATTTGATGATTCTGCAACCACGTTTTAATAGTTTTTGCCATATGACACGGTGCACAGTCTTGTTGGAATATGAAATGCCCTTCCGCCGTTTCACACACCTCAACAGATGGTAACAGACTCTCTTCCAGAATATCTCTGTACTTCTGCGCGTTAACAATTCCATCAACAAAATGCAGTTTACCAACACCTCTACCAGACATGCAACCCCAGACCATAACAGATGCTGGAAACTTTACTTTTTTTGACTAAACAATCGTTATGATAGGCCTCTGAAGGTGTACGCAAAACCCGTTTTCGTGTGTCACCTACACAAACGTCAAATTTTGATTCATCGCTCCAAATTACGCTGTGTCATTGTTGATTCGTCCAATTTTTATGTTTTCGTGCCGATTTTAACCCGTTTCTTCTCTGCAGTTTTATTAATAGAGGTTTTTCTTTTGCCTACTGGAAAAAAAATAAAAATTGCCAAGAATTTAAACAAGAAAAAAAGATAAAAAGTTACCTTGTAAAACTTGAATCCTATTTTTCGAATAGTTCTTTTCGTTGTGGACATTGAAATAGTCTTTGCTATACTGTCCCTCCATAGTGCAGTTATTTCTTTAGTATTGGACCGCCGATTTGTTTTTACTATTTTGCGTTAAGCTCTTTTATTTGCTTCTGCAATTGTAGATGGTCGGCCGGTTTTGACTTTTTGGTCGACTCCGCCGGTTCTTCTGTATAAATTAATAATATCTTGCACTGTAGAACGCGGAATTGAGTGAGAAACTGATATTCGGCGGGCCAAAATACCTTTCTCATGGGCTTTTATAATAGAAACTCGTAAATCTTTACTTAGAGGTTTACCACGAGGCATTTTACGTTAAATCTGAAGCAAAACGTGGGTAAAACTAATAATGACAGATATTTTGTTGAATTATTCAGTATGTGTTTTGTTTTGGTGGAGTATATCAGTTTCATGGCAGATATGATAAGTGGCCGAACTATAATGACCCATTGGTTGGATTGCATTTTTGTTAACTATGTTTTACTCAATTTGAATTTTGTCAAAAGTGATTAAATTTAGTAAATTGATAGTCTATACTTTATTACAAGTGAGGTAGTTTTAAGGAAATCTTTCATCATTTTGGTAGAATTTGTAATTTATTCAAGTATTTAATTAAAAACGTTGGCCGGCCGAACTATTATGAGCCTGAGCTCGTACACTCTTCCACGAACGGTACACAAACAACAATCATCCCATCGAAATGATAAAGTAGATAGCGACCGGAATGCACGTTCAACTGGAAGAGTTTCCAGTTCTCGTGCACCGCGGATGGCTTGACCTTTGGCCCGCCCGCACCTGTGTGTACAGGTGTCCCAACCACCTGAGAGAGAAGATCTCTCGGTGCCGATCGTTTAAGATAATTTCATATTCCTCGAGGTGTTCGAAAACACGTGAAATGTACCCGCCGTGACTCACAGGACAGATAATCCATTAGGCCGCTCACGCAACCCATCCTCCGTCGTTTTTACGTCAATCTGGCCCGCGGCGGGACGGGCCCTTGGAATGAAATGGGTAAGCGTGATTTATTTTTTAGCTCAAAATCACAAAGAATATATTTTTACAATAACAAATTGTTTTGCTTCTAGTTCAGGATGGTAATCCTGACGAGGTAGGTGTAGGGAGATAGTTCAAGCACCAACAAGACCTTCGTCAGTTTTTAGCTGCGAGGCTAAGCGCGTAATTAGGCCAGAGCCTGCGTCACTACGGTTTCGTTAGGTGGAAAACAAAGTGTACCTTCGGATGGGAGAGGTTGACCTCCGGCTATCGGCTCAGGTGTCCACCGGCCTGAGAGGCGCCTAGACAGCGTCATCGTGCATAAGTTACACTCCGACTAACGTAATTCGATTGCAAAAATTTGCATCACAAACAGGGGGACTGGTTTATTCGCGGAAAAATACTTGAGTGGCGGTTTTACACGTGTTTTTAAAATAGAAACGGTGCGCTCGCCTTTTCGCTTGCTTGCTAAGGAAAAATAAGAATAAGTATATACTTCAAATATAATTCTATTTTTGAACGCAGAAAAACATACATACTGTTATGATTTTTGTGTTAATTATATTTTTTATATAATTTAATTTTTTATTTATTGAATTTATTGTATTTTGTATGAAACAGACGTAACGCATTTATGTATTGCTGGTTTCGGAGATGCCTTCCAGGTGACGTATCCTCGTGATGGTCGATGTTGGATTTCAGGTGCTCTAGGTCGTAAAACTGGTCCTATGTACTTGATTTTCCAATGGTAAATAGGGTTTGCACTTCACCTGCCGTTGTATTTTCTCATTGCAGCACTAATTTTTATTTGACAATTTATACTATGCACTTTTGACGTTTCAAAACTGGTAACTAAGTTCACCATTTATTTACTTAATTTTGACTTGCTTTTGTTTATTTTAGGTGTGACTAAACGATGTTTAGAATGAACCTGTTGCTATGGATACATTATATTGACGTTTTATAATTTTTTTAACTGGAATGTATGGCTTTATGTATGTTTTTTGCAGCATAACACATATATTCTACATAATTTTCAGTAAATTTCAGTATCTTTCTTCTACGTTCATTTTCAAACATACTACAAATTTTTCCAATGTTTCCAAAATTTAACCAAACTGTGCTATTTACCTTAATTCTATGTTTATATTACTGTTTCACTGCTCTGTCAAAAACTATATGAAGACATGGCTTCTTATACTGTTGATTTGCTCTTTCCGTAAATTTATGGCAAACTTTGTAGGAAAATTACTGGTTATTATCTCATATTTTGTTGTAGTGACAAAAATAGCCATCTAAGTGACCTATTACCGTGAAACATCGTCAAATTAGCATGGGTAGCGCGATAGCATCTAATAATAATCCCTGAAATTTGCATGAAACATGATGATGAAAGATTTGAAGACTCCTCACCGTCATCATCTCCACGAGACAGTCGTTGCTTAGCACTAATACCTAGTTAGCGTACGTTTAGTTATACTTCAAAATGGCTTAAGGGAAACCATTATTAAATTTCGATATTACGTTACTAGGAAGTGCCGTGTAATATTTTGTAAAGAGCCTTTTACAGATAATTGAGGCCACAGGCTCCCCAGTTCGTGAGCTGCTATGCACTGGGAGGTCAAGGGTCTGACACTACAAAAAAAATAGAAATAACCCATACATGAAGCATATTATTAAAAAAATGATTGTTTGATGTAAACATTTTTATAATGCAGTGTAGCATAGCATTTATGCAAAATAAAATTAATATAAGTTCATAGCAAGAGTAGCATTAAAATTGTGTAAACAGTAACCACAGGTGTGGCATTGGAATTTTTTTTTTAAATGTTTAGATATGAACAGTTTGAAAATAATTATTGGCTTAGATTTTGCCCTCAATTCTTGATAAGGACTGCTTGCCGAAACAACACTACACTATTTGACCGGTGTGAAAACAGCGGCCAAAGATAGCTGCCAAAACCTACGAACTTACCCGAACGGCCATAGACGTACGTACCAAGAGGCGCGAGAGATACGAGCNTTGTAAAGGCAATAATTTTTATTACCAAACACATTTTTATTAATTTGTCAAGATTAACTGAGAAGTATAATCAAATACTCTTGTGTTTACCCGTGTTTTCCAGATGTCGCGTTTACTTTTATTTTACGAGTTACGAAACCACACTGGGCTTGTCAAAAATGGGTCGAATTATTGGTCTTTACCGCGAATTAATTCTACGAGATGCATATTCAACGGAAAAAGGTGTGAACATATAATTTTAAGGATCCCATATGGTGGCCAGAGTTCCTATCGGTTTCATATGCGATCGCATCAAATGTCTCTAGATTTAAACTGAATAAATTATTGCAGCTAATTATAATACAACATTTGGAATTCGACAAATTTTTGCTAATAAATTAAGTAAACTTAATATCCCATCTATTATTTACTTTTTTTTAGAGAGGTATAAATATTTTTTAATTGTACAAGCAGGAAACGTAGCGCGTATGAATAACATTTGATGTAACCGTCGAATATAGGTGCAATATGCCGTCACGAGCATTTTTTAGCCAAGCAGCATGGTGCATAATAAATGTTTTTTTTTCGTTGATGGGCCGCAACACCAACGTATTACAAATCACACGTTTATTTCTGGCAGGTCTGTTAATTAATAACAATTTCAACAGTTGGAGTTGGATTTTATATGGGAACGTTAGTTTTTTGTCTAATCAATTTGAATAAATTCTTTGTAGGCGGACAAAAGATACGTGTTTTTGAAGCCGTCGCGAAATAGTAGTTAAGAATGGAATATTTATAAATTGTAAAAATTGGTCTTAACAGGAAACATCACATCAACATTATCAATATATTCAATTTAGGTGGTTAACAGCTTGACACATTTCTTTGTAACACTCTATATAACAATTATTAATACTTCTTAATGGTTTTTCCTCACCAACAGCCTATTCTATTCAACTATTCACATTTATTTTCCCTAACGTATCAACTTTTTTTCAAGAATTTCGATTTATAATGGTTCTATTAAACCGATGGTGATTTCTAAATGCATCCGGCTTGAAAATTAACTCTTTTTCTCCTAGATTGCGAAATGGCAAAAAACCGAATTGACCTCAGATCCGAGAAATATGGGGAACGGGCTGTGTCTGTTCCATCAAGCGGGCGTTGAATCGACTTCTCACACGTGCGGCACAAGGAACTAAGTTGAATAACGCCGAGAAAGGCCGATATGCGGTAGAAATGCAGTTAATTTATGTTATGTAATCATTGCGTGGCGTAAATTGATATTTTCCAACTCGATTTAATGTAGCATTTGATTCGAACAAAAGATTTGCAAGGCATACTCGACCAATATCTGTAACGTCGAATGGTATTAAATAATTAAATTAAATTTCTTCAAGTTGTTCTTTTTAGGGTCGGATACATAAACTAGAAATAAGATAGGACCTAGCATTGAATCCTGAGGCACACCACTTAAAACATCTCGTTGCTCTTGTTAGCAAGGTTCACAGTTAGAATCACAAAATGCCTAACTGTACAGTTTCGCCACTCAAAGTCTTCATCTAGGGCAGGTATTTTCGAAAACTAAGATCTTTATTAAGGCGACTCGTGTTATATTGATTCAAATATCTTACACATCATTTGTAGAAGACAGTTTTTTTCAATTTGTGTCGAATGCAATACGTATTCATTCATTAATGTAAAATTTTATTAATGTGGATGGGACTTTCGAAATTGTCCTATTTTTACCATCTTAACATTCCTACACTAGGCACAGAAACTAAGGGATATTAAAAAAATTCCAAAATTTTGGGTGATTTTCAAAGAGCTGTAACTTGGAGAGAAATGGCCGTAGAGAAAACAAAACAAAAGGAAAGTTTCGACAGTCAATATTCTGGGAATTACTACCACTGGGTTCTGGTATTAATTTCTAACCAACATTTTCACTTCGAAAATTTTTTTTTATCAAAAAACAATAATTACGACCTATAGAGAATACTTTGCAATTTTCATAACCTTGCTTGGATTTGCTGTACGACCATTATTTTCCGAGTAATTGGTTGCCTCAGTTGCTTTTTCTTTGGTTGATTTTTTTTTGATTACTCAAAAACTGCTGACGCTAAAAAATTTTAAACTCCAGAAAACTAGACACCTGAAACTTCAATTTCCTTTTTTTTGTTCTCTACATCTCTGAAAATTACCTAAAATTTTGGGATTTTTTAAGATCCCTTAATTTCTGTGCCTAGTGTATTTTGTAGAATGTATTGTTTAGAAAATACTTCATCCATCATCACCATGAAGCTTCAGTAGCCAACACATAAATTAATTGTTGCAAAGTTGCAGTTTTCTCAGACTGTATCAAAGGTGCCGTGGAAAATGTAATTACGAAGATCATATTTTAAGGAATATTTATTCGAAACCCATAAAATACAGGGAAACGCTATTTTAATAACAACGAAGTGAATTTCATTTACTGAAGTGGCAAAAATGTTATTTATTGTTACGATATAGGAACTAAAACTAATTATGTTCAAACATGCCACTATGTACACTTTATATCCATCAAATTTATTAGATACCGAAGCAAATGTTCAGTTATAATACCTGTAAAAGTGATTTGCACTTATTTGTTTAACACAATGAAGAAAATGTTGTTTATATAGTACCATTTCTGAACGTATAACAAGATCAAACTTCCACATGCCCAAATATGGTAATAACTGTTTCACCAGAAATATTCGGATTTTTTCACGGACATATCCAGCGCGTCTTTTTCTGCGGATTGATGAGAACGGACTTCGGAAATGTTTCACACACTCCAAACGTGCAATTATTAAAAATTATAAAGATATCACCAGCCATCCTGTACAGTATCATGGCAAATTAAAATAAACAGGTCCAGTTGGGTATAGATACAGAAATTCGAAACCATTAACTGAATAGCAAAAATAAATGCCGCTCTTAATTAATTGGATCCGATCGTTTCTAATTAAAGCAAAGTGATAAATAAGCCATAAAGTTGTCTCCGACGTTCGCCGTCGCCGCAATAATAACAGCTATGGTTGATGTAAGTGATTGATTTCTGTTTTGGTTTTTTCTAATTGTTTCAATAATTCAACTTGATTTTAAATTATGTTAATTCGCTTGAAAAATCACTCGAATGACGTTATGAGAATTACTAAATGTTGCACTCAAATAACATTATCACGAAAACTACATGAGATATCAACAATCCAAGATCATGTGGTTACAAAGAAGGTTATGCGCAATGCAGTACTGCCAACCGCGTATCACAAAATATCTCCATTAGCGCGCAATTAAAAAAGTTCGATTATTTTTTGTACAGACCTCGTATAATAATACCTAACCTGTTTCTTCGCAAAATCATATCTGAATGAAAATGGACGTTCCGGACTGTACACTTCCATATTTTGGACATTACAATGGACAGAATAATACACTTTTTTCAATCGAAACGTTTTCTCTACCTCAAGGTGAAAGACCCATTAAGAAATTAATTAGAAACCCTAGACGATCTGCTAACTTTCGTTATTGCAGCAGTAATCAAACGCGATATCTATCTTGAATTAATTCAAGGCGTATTAAATAAAAATTTCATATATTGTCATGGTCTATGGACATCCTTTCCAACACACCTGCACACGAAGAGCAATTCTCAAATCACAACCATTACAACACAGTGCAGGTGTCTATATTAAACTACAAAAAAAATCTGGGCTAACTGCGCCAACGTGTGGGGACGACAGGGGCATTCCAAATAAGGAAACTAAATGCCTTTCGAGTAAATATTAGTGTCAACATGTGGGCGGAGGAAGTCGGCGTAAATTGAAATTAATGTTTAATTATCTTTTTTAATGATCAGAAGAGATATTATCATAAGCCGACGTTTTAATGTTGATCGGTGAGTGGAAGTTTGAGTAGAAATAAAATTGCTAATTAAAAAAATAGTTTGCTTTGATATAAAAATTAATAGCGCACTCTTATCTGATTTATAGTCATTACTTTAATACATTTATTTTTTTTTTCATAAAATTGGGGATGCATAATTCTGAAAATAATTTTATATGTCTAATGCGGGCTCTAAGGAGACTGCAATAAAAAGGATTATATAGTGGACCAGGCTAGGTTCCAAACTCCGGGTCCGAATCGTTCTTACTGCACCTCAATAAAAACAAATGGCTTCTTAAAGGTACGGTAGCCCTGAGCTTGCACAGACTTTGGAAATTAAATGATGTAAGTATGCACTTTTATTACCGGTACATTATGATCTGCTGGATATAGATGCGACGGGCGCAGAGCATATGATATGCACGTGAACTTTATACATTATATGGATTTATATGCTGGTTATTATATTAACTCTATTAATGAAATTTTATGATGGTTTTCTACAAATTGTTGCATCTTGTTCTTGAAAAGTAAACTCTTTAGATCATTATCATTCTCGAAAAAATTCGAAAGTGAGTCGCTTTTTTGGAAGTTCCACAATAACCTTTAGCGTTCGGTCTGTCAACAGCATTGAATTGTCTGACTGTCGCCTACTCTAGCTGGATGCTGTGGCGACAAGCTCCATGTTCTCGGACATTGGAGTCGAAACATGGATGAATTTTCAATGGTGGATTGTATATATGTAATAAAATGGATGAATTAAATATAAAATTGTACCTGCGTATATTAGAAATAGTAAAATACCAAATCCTGTCACTTTCTTTTTCGATTCTACTTCAGTTTTCTTGGCACTAAACGTGTCCCACTCGCCCCCGAGGCGCTGCCAAGAGATTTATTACAATAACATTCAGTTACGAACGCCTAAGTACGTATTTTATGGGCTTAGAGCTGTTTTTAGACACTAGCGTTAAAATTATAACGTTGGCTGTGCAGCAGATGGCCAAAAATTAGTATTTGATGGGCATTAAACACTGGAAATTATTGTTTGGCAGTAAGGAAAGTCGTATAACGTTTTTAATAAGTTCGGCAAACGCGGTGGTCCAGAATTGCCAGAAGCGCAGATGACTAAATGCACAGGGTGATGACGGCATGAAGCTGTTTAGAAGTTTGGAAAGCGTAGTGAAATATATACGTTCGTAAAAGAAACGGAAAATGTTTTAGCGTTTCGGTTGAAATAAATGTTTTTAAAACAGCTGGAAATATTGAATCGACAATTTGTTTAATTCCATTGTTTTACAAAACATTCAATTGGTTCTAAAAATAATTGTGTGTGATAGGTTGCGCTGTCTTCCCATTGGAAGAGAAAAATCTTAAGCTGAAACTACATGAAAGAACCACTGTCAAAGATGTGCGGAAGAAAGTTAAAGTTATATGAACAACTCTAAGGTTCTGAAGGTCCAGAATAGGTGATGTGTACTGCGTACATTTGGAATCAACAATCTAGCTAATAAATTCCAGTTATCTTCATTCCTTTCATGGAGGAATTGACCAAATCATCTCAATGGGCGATGTAGAGATACAAGTAACAAGCAATTCAATCTTTATAACAGAATGGAGGCTTACATGCAAAATTCTTAGCCACTGTCAGCGAACAGTTTCCTAATTGTCTTGTATCCGACACTGACACGAACTTTACCAATTATGAAGATCTACATATGAGATAAGCCTCAGTTGGTCAACCGTTTATGATTGCGCTGTCGATACCCTGAATGATCGAACACATTAACCTATTTTTTTCTCTGGACAGAACGGCCAACAACAGTAATGGATTAGTTTTTTAATCAACTAAATGACATGGGTGAAATGAAACGACGGGTGCCGCCTGCTGCCGATGTTTATCTGGTTGATTTAAATTGATTAGATCTTGGTCGGTTGCTATCGGGGACAATACCTCGGTATTGTTCTTTACTATCAAGAAGAATATTGCATATGAATAAAGAATTTATATAAATAGCCGTCAAGGGCATGTAGATAATGACGTTTAACATCAGCTATAGGTAAGACATTTCTTTGTCTTCTATTTCAAGCGTTTTATGTGGAATTACCATTTGAAATGATGGTTCAAATGGCTTTATAAACACTTGCTTTTCTTGGGTGATGTCATATTCTTTAACTTTTTGAGCTCCTTTCTCTATTTTTGGTCAGTATAATTCATTATTCGATCCTCCTAACATTCATCATCATGATCTTCCATTTTAATTTAAACTTCCTTTCTGATCTTCAAGTTACTTCAGAACTGGTATACTAATAGAAACATGGCTCCAAAAATGTTTTATATTCCTGCAACCCTACTACCAAGCGTCAATTGTTGCTGGAACCGGCACTGATCCTTAATGTCCCACGGTAAAAACTAGTAATCAGAAATCCATTAAAAACGATGTTTTTATGTAAAGTTATGAAAATAGCACAATCTCATGGTAACTATTCCGCAAAACCTCAGCTCCGTATTATAATTTCCTCAACCGCAAACAACTGTCTACATCGTTTTTTTGTAGCGTTACTCATCACAGCACGCATATGCGATTAACAACTGTGATGGTACTCAAGCCTTATTGAAAAAGAAAAAAAAGCGATTCGCGTCCTGTACCGTCTTGGGATGATGCGTTTAAAAAATTAACACGAAGGCCTGTTATCCGATATGGTTAGTGAAAACCGCGATGTTATGTCGATGGCGATGAATGGTGTCATCGGATGCCCAATTTCGCTTTACAAATGGCAACTGTTGCCAAATAGGGTACTTATTTTATATCAGCATAAATCATATAAATGTAGCGTATTGAACATTCCACGCCAAATCGACCACTTTTAACCCTGCCCCCTTTCAATTTGGCTGAAACTTTTTTATTGTTTTCTACTCCACTGAAAACCTATGAGAATTTTTTCAAATTTTTTCACCCAACCCAAAAATAGTTATGAATTTTTTTAAAAAATGATTTTTTAAAATAACCATCAAAAATTGAGTTTCGGGACGTTTTTTTTTCAAAATTTTTGTTTTTAAATGTACTTTTAAAAAAAATATAGATTAAAATTATCTGAACCTATCTTCACTGTTTTTTTTTTCAATTTTCGAAAAACACGAATTTTCTCGATTTTTGAAAAAAAATTTTTCTTCTAAAAAACTGACATTTTTTATAAATCCTCAAATTTTTTCAGTGGTGTTTTTTCATTTTCTATTTTTTTTCATTGAAAAAAAAAAAATTAAATTTGGTTTATTTCATATACCATTTTGAAAATTTTTGAAAATGTATATAGAATCACAAAATTGAAAAAACATATATGAAAGAAATAACTGAAAGTGGTAAACATGAAAAAAATTAATTAAGTTGTTATTTGGTTCATTTTTGGAGGAACAATGGGCTTTAAAAAAAGACATGCAACGCATTTGAACTCAAATCATTTTGAAACCATCCTCTTTTGACTGAAATTGTCATCAATCACTGCATAGAATAAATTTTTTCAATTTTGGAACTATATACAATTTAAAAAATTTTGAATGCGAAATAAGCTAAATTTAAAAAAATAACGAAAAAACACCACCAAAGAAAAAAAAAATTAAAAAATGGTAATCGAGAAATTTTCGTTTTTTTTTCGAAAATTGAAAATCCAGATAGTTTTGATCTATTTTACAAAAAGTACATTTAAAAACAAAAATTTTGAAAAAAAACGTCGATAAATAAATTTTTGAAAAGGTTATGGTTATTTTTAAAAAAAAAGAAGCTATTTTCTTCAAAAATTCATAACTTTGAGTTGGTGAAAAAATTTTAAAAATTCAGAGGTATCCAATGGGGTAGAAAACAAAATTTGAAAAAAAAATTTTTCAATTAATAAAAAAATTGAAAACGAAAAACCACCACTATGAAAAAATTGGAGGATTTATAAAAAATTTAATTTTTTTATAAGAAAAAAGAAAAAAATTCAAAAATGGTAATCATCGAGAAATTTTCGTTTATTTTTCGAAAATTGAAAAAAACGCAGATGGGTCCAGATAATTTATAATCTATTTTTTTCAAAGAGTACATTTAAAAACAAAAATTTTGAGAAAAAAACGTTCTGATAACTCAATTTTTGAAAAAGTTATGGTTATTTTTAAAAAAAGAAACTATTTTCTTCAAAAACTCATCTTTATTTGAGTTGGGTGAAAAAATTTGAAAAATTCTCAGGTTTTCAATGGGGTAGAAAACAAAATTTGAAAAAATTTTTTTCGTATAATAAAAAAATAGGAAACGAGAAACCACCACTATGAAAAAATTTGAGGATTTATAAAAAATGTCAGTTTTTTTATAAGAAAAAAGAAAAAAAATTCAAAAATGGTAATCATTGAGAAATTTTCGTTTATTTTTCGAAAATTTAAAAAAAAGCAGATAGGTCCAGAAAATTTATAATCTAATTTTTTTCAAAAAGTACATTTAAAAACCAAAATTTTGAGAAAAAAACGTTTCAAAAAACTCAATTTTTGAAAAAGTTATGGTTATTTAAAAAAAAGCTTGAGTTGGGTAAAAAAATTTGAAAAAATTCTCAGAGGTTTTCAATAGGGTAGAAAACAATAAAAAAGTTTCAGCCAAATCAGGCTTCAGTGTTAAAAGTGATCAATTTGGCGTGGAATGCCCCATATGTATTAGAATGGCATAATCGAGTACAACGACGTAAAATAGTTGCAGATCTTTGAATCTTAACTCAATCTTTTTTAGCTGCAGCTTTCGGACCACTTCTGTTTATTTATTTATACCACATGCCACTGAAGATCAATAGAATCTTGTCAGAATTTAGAATTACAAGATTTAAGGACTATTTTAACAATATTACTATTTTTTGTGGCACATATGTTCTAAAGCATGAAAAACTCCAATTTTTTATGTTTTTGGTGTGAATTTAGTGCTCGACAGCTGGCTCAGTTTGATCCTGTTGATGTCACCTAAGACCTGCAGACTTCCACATTTACATACGAGATAAATCGTGTTTAAAAATTCGGTTCAATGTGAATATAACCTCGAATATTTTGTCAAGTTTGTTTAGGCCACAACAGCTTTGGTTTGTTAGAAAAACGACATGAAATTACGTTTTCATACCACTAAGACTTCGTCAGTCTTTCTCTCAAGTGACGTCACCACAAACGCGTAGGAACACCATGTTATATTCATGGTGACAGCTAACTTAAAACATCGTAATCAACTTATCTAAAGACGACAAGCCAGTCAAACTTTGTTTTTTAATGAAATATTACGGTGCCGAAG
This sequence comes from Anoplophora glabripennis, assembly GCF_000390285.2. Taxonomy (NCBI): domain Eukaryota; kingdom Metazoa; phylum Arthropoda; class Insecta; order Coleoptera; family Cerambycidae; genus Anoplophora; species Anoplophora glabripennis. The sequence goes on from NW_019416285.1 coordinate 168,877, forward strand.
GTTTATTAATTATATGTGTGAATAACGCCTTGTGATCTGATCAATCAACGGTTGTTAATAACGAATTGATGCGGGTTACTTGATTTCCTGGTTATAATGCTGGCAACGAGTTTAATGAATTTGTTTTTACTGAAGAAGAAGCATGATTCAAAATATACAGTTTCTTTGGAATATTGTTCAGCTTGTGCGTTGAAGAAAAATCGTTTTGCTATGATAATGCAGTACGTAAAAAATATCTACGGACGCTGTAAACATTCTGCATGTATAAGTTTGCAGGTGTCGACATTTTCAAGCTATAAAATTCAAATCGCGGAGCACCGAGCGACGTTGACTCTCGTTATAATGAACGTACCACGCGATTTTCGAGATTACTTCCCCCATCTAACGGTGCTGTTATACTATCTGAAAGTGATAGTAATCTGACCTGGAGCGAGATGAAATTCCTCGCAGTTCAGTGTCTCAGCTCAGGAGGCAATCTCCGTAAGATCCCGCAATTAAAGGCCTTGTTAAAAAAATTGTATTCCTGTTTTTACCTTTGCACGCCCCTGGAAAGGGAAGCGAAATTTTGTTAGATGCTTATTGCCACCCTTTTCGCACCAAAGTTTAATTTAATATGGTCCGTCATTTCTGAGATATTGCTTAAAAACCAACTTAAAAAGTAAATTTCAACAACCGTTTTACTCGTGTCAAAATCACAAGCTAAAAGTGTTCTTGTTTTTTGGTTCTGGGGAATAAAGTTTAATTATTTTGTTGGTTATGTTTTAAGTCCAAATAACAACATAAAAATAAAATTTGTAGACTGTTGTTGTAACTAATACTACACATTTGAGTTTAAGGAATAGTTAGAATAACGTGAAGTTTCGAAGAAAACTTTTAAAAATGTTTTTTAAAAAGGATACAATCATTTTAATTAAAATATTTATAGAGCTCTCTTTAACTACATTAGTTTTTTACGTTTTGAATTCGAGATCTACAGGTCACGACGAGGCTCTTATCAATTTCGTTCATCGTTTGGTGTAAATAATTAAGGACCATTGTTTATGTTTGACAACTTGCAACTTCTGCTTTCGGCTCTTATCGCTCCCAACGATCTCCGCACCGTGGTTCCTGGCTAGTTAGGCAACGAAACCACCGAAATGAGACCGATCCGATTTAGCTCCTTTCTCTCATCTTGGCAGGCGGTTAGAGAATGATTTTGCAATAACAGCGAATTCCGTAGACCGGCGGCTAACCCCAGAAACCCAATAATCAACGATAAATACAGACCTACTTTATAATGGCCTTCATAAATGTTTACAAGCAACGTGACAATCGATTTTAGGCAATGCACGATTGGTACTGCTAACAAACATTCCCTAAATCTTGACGTTGCCAATGTTAATGATTCGTTTATAATGAACAATGACAAACCGTCACGTCTACGCTCGGGATAATGCGATCGCTGATTGATTAAAATTTACGTGCGTATGTCAAGAACAAAGCATTTTCGGATAAATTTTCATATGTCCTTTTCTTCTTATTTTTGGTCAGAGAATTGTTTGTACAATTTTTTCGGGGCAATGTCGCAGTACTATGAATAGTTAATAGTTCCGGATCAGTTGAACATGTAGAAAAACGTCTAGCAATAAAATTTTATGAGTTTTATAGGCGTATATTTGTATATAATATGTGTAGAAGGTGCCTATAATAAATTAAAATTACACGAATCACACCAAATTCCGCATTGCTGCACTGCACTGCTAGGCCATTTGTTAACAACCGAATTTATGGCCAGGTGGCCCAGTGCGGCTGTGTTTGTGCCGCGTTTGCAAGCGTCACTAAATATCTTCTTGACTCTGCGAACTGATCGCGGGTAAAATTTTGAACAACAACCTATTACCTTCCCTGCCGTGAAATATACGACAGTAGATTCAACTTTATGGCTGTCTCTTTACAGAGGGCGCCACTGCGTCATCCTCCCACTGCCTTCCTACGTACAGTCGCTCCTATTGCGGCCGTCATTTTTTCGGTCGAGCCGTCGGCCTATTTCCTCCGACAACCGCGATCGGCGAAAAGCCCGCGTATAATTAGCAAAGGTCGCGAAGAGCGCCGCGAGGTGTGCAGGTGTGCTGTAGACGCGAGGGCGCCCATCTGCATTCCGCCGCTCTCCGCCACAGCCGCCTAGGACCATGGGCGGCTCCCGGCGCGTTTTTGCCCGTCTTTTACAATGTTGCCCCCTCGTAACTGCCTGCCTTGATCGGAAACTGTTTAATCTGTATGGGATAGACAGGCTCCTGAAGGCAAAAAAGCTGTGCAAAAGTTATATTTCAGAAAATTCAATTTTTGTAAATTTTAAACTAAAAAAAAACCAGTTCTTTTTTTCTGATCATTTCAGCCACTTCTTAAGGTTACAGGGGTTAGCCCTATTTTTTTCTTAAGTGACAAAGCCCTTTTACAATGTAGGTATGTGTATTTTTTAAGACAAAGCACTATTTTTTATATAAATAATATATATATAAATTTTACCCTCACTGACATTTTTTACATACTGTTACATTAACACTTTCCCTCAAAATCGACAGTAACTATACCCACAGCAAACAGTATCAAACTTTCATACAGTATTGTTTGAAAATTTAAGAAAATCTACTATTGTAAACGTCAAAATTTTACACAATTTGTGTTTTCCACATTTTAAGTACAACTGTGTTTTTTCCATACAGACAGTTATTTGCACTAGTCATTTTTTTTTCTGCAAATAAAGAATGTTAGCATTTCTGTTTCTTCCTTTGTCTGCCAGTTTTGATTACTTATGTCATTTTTTTGGCCAGTCGAAAATTGGTTATTATAAAAGAAAATTTATTGAGGATCTAATTAACTAAAATGGTTTTGATGATGCCAGCGTATCCAAGATACTCTGCAAAAAATTATTATTATTTCGCTTCGGAATTTCAAAGGATCTATTACGAGATCGCTGATACTGCCGCAGCAGGTTCATAAATTAAAACTACTAGATTATGCTGATTAACATAATTATTGCTGAAATTAGACCAGTTTTAGATACGACTAATTAGGAGATGCAAAAACATGTAAAAGATATGGTACCTATTAAGTTACAAATAAAAGTAGGTATATCTCCAAAAGTAACAGAAAATTTTAAATATTTACATACATTAAAATTGTTACTACCTAACTTATAACTCTTCGTTGACACAATAACATACAGAAAATAAAAATATGAAATATTCCAATTTGTATTTCTTCTTAGGAGGCAACTTGCACATTATTTTTTTTAATATGAATTTATTTCCGTAAGAATGAAACAAATAACGCTTCAGTACGCGTCTAGTTGAGTTTGTTGTCGTTTCAAATGCAACAACAGCCGGTGGCAGACATAAAAATCTAATAAAATCCTCGTAAACGTCCAATATCTCAAATAGCTCGTTTGTCAGTGTGGCTCGGTATTCACCTTGTTTTAACAAAATACTTTTAGAGGACACGAAATCATTCGAAACACTCGACCAGTTTGGCTTTGCCGACGACCGACTTACAATACTGACACCGAAAACAAATATTGTTGAAGTAATTTGTTTGTCACCCATTATACTACGTTGCATAAAATAAAAACAAATATGTCTCAAGTTCTGTGAAAGGCAACGACAACATTCTTTACAAGGATTTGCGACTATACGCATAAATTAATTTGTAGTTTACTATGCGATCATAAAATCTGGTGTTACTCAGGGTTCCGTCTTAAGTCTCTTGCTCTTTCATTTATTTATTAATGACTTCACTGTGTAGCGTACAAAATAGTTTAGATGCTGCANTTTTACACTCTTTTTTTAACACCCTGTATTTCAGAAGGAGGTTTCTTATTTGTAAATTTTAAATTAAAAAAAAACGTCGTAGTCCTTTTTTTCTTATCATTTCAGCTACTTCTTAAAGTTACAAGGGTTAGCCCTATATTTTTTTCTTAAGTGACAAAGCCCTTTTATAATGTGTATTAAATGTGTATTTTTTAAGACAAAGGACTGTGTTGATTTACTTCATTTAGTTTGTTATAAATTTTATCCTCACTGACATTTTTTAAATACTGTTACATTTAAACTTTCCCTCAATATCGACAGTTACTATACGCACAGCAAACAGTATCAAACTTTCATACAGCATTGTTTGAAAATTTATGAAAATCTACTATTGTAAACGTCAAAATTTTACACAATTTGTGTTTTCCACATTTTAAGTACAACTGTGTTTTTTCCATACAGACAGTTATTTGCACTAGTCATTTTTTTTTCTGCAAATAAAGAATGTTAGCATTTCTGTTTCTTCCTTTGTCTGCCAGTTTTGATTACTTATGTCATTTTTTTGGCCAGTCGAAAATTGGTTATTATAAAAGAAAATTTATTGAGGATCTAATTAACTAAAATGGTTTTGATGATGCCAGCGTATCCAAGATACTCTGCAAAAAATTATTATTATTTCGTTTCGGAATTTCAAAGGATCTTATTACGAGATCGCTGATACTGCCGCAGCAGGTTCACAAATTAAAACTACTAGATTATGCTGATTAACATAATTATTGCTGAAATTAGACCAGTTTTAGATACGACTAATTAGGAGATGCAAAAACATGTAAAAGATATGGTACCTATTAAGTTACAAATAAAAGTAGGTATATCTCCAAAAGTAACAGAAAATTTTAAATATTTACATACATTAAAATTGTTACTACCTAACTTATAACTCTTCGTTGACACAATAACATACAGAAAATAAAAATATGAAATATTCCAATTTGTATTTCTTCTTAGGAGGCAACTTGCACATTATTTTTTTTAATATGAATTTATTTCCGTAAGAATGAAACAAATAACGCTTCAGTACGCGTCTAGTTGAGTTTGTTGTCGTTTCAAATGCAACAACAGCCGGTGGCAGACATAAAAATCTAATAAAATCCTCGTAAACGTCCAATATCTCAAATAGCTCGTTTGTCAGTGTGGCTCGGTATTCACCTTGTTTTAACAAAATACTTTTAGAGGACACGAAATCATTCGAAACACTCGACCAGTTTGGCTTTGCCGACGACCGACTTACAATACTGACACCGAAAACAAATATTGTTGAAGTAATTTGTTTGTCACCCATTATACTACGTTGCATAAAATAAAAACAAATATGTCTCAAGTTCTGTGAAAGGCAACGACAACATTCTTTACAAGGATTTGCGACTATACGCATAAATTAATTTGTAGTTTACTATGCGATCATAAAATCTGGTGTTACTCAGGGTTCCGTCTTAAGCCTCTTGCTCTTTCATTTATTTATTAATGACTTCACTGTGTAACGTACAAAACAGTTTAGATGCTGTCAACCCCTGGTGTGATTCGAATAAATTGCTGTTGAATGTTTCTAAATTTAATATATTCTCTTATTCAAAAAAAAATAATAATAATGCCACACTTTGTTGGTTTGGATGAAAAGTTCGACATAGAAACTTTTACCTTGTAATATAAAACGTGTTTCAATGATTATAAATCAAGTTTTATACAATGCTATTCTCTTAGATTAATGATCACATCTTTTGTTTGTTTTTTAACCTCGTCAGTCGAAAAACGCCCAAATCTCCTTATTTTTCTTCCTCCCCCTTCCTCCGTAACGCCCTCTATTGTGATTCTTATTATGGATACAAGCAACAAAAAAAGACATATCGAATTACACAAAGCTTGGTTCGTGTCGATAAAAAAAATTGACGCTCCAAAATAGGAATAATTGATTGAGGTTGAGCATGAGATTTCTTCGGAAACTGACCATCGTTGAGCTCCCATGGCGTCGAGATGAATTCATTGCCAAAGATTTCGTTTCAAATTGGTTGCATTAATGATACCAAGAAAAGTGGTTTCACGTGATTTGTCAGCGCAAACAACAACAAAATAAAACGCCATTTAAAGTTGACTAAAGCCTATAAATCATAAATAATTATTTGCGAATGATTAAAACAGTTCTGGGAACTTTAAAACTTGGAGGAAGATACAAGGTGTCACAATATTCATTTCTATGGAGCATCCACAGCTTCTAGTCGTGAATAAATTTCAAAATAATTAGTAAATATTTGGTACAAAAGAGTTATACGAATTATTTTATGTCATCAGCATATAAGTAACTTACATTGAAATAAGAGATGATATCATTAATAAGGAGTGTAAGTATTAAAGGTCCAAAGACGCAACCCTGCGGACTCCTGAAATTTGGACGACTTCGGCAGACTTGAATCTTGAAATTTGGACAAACTGAAATCTACCGGACAAATTTGAGGTTATAAGCTTCAAAAATAAAGATCAAAACCCAACAGAATTCAATTTATACAGGTCTGGAAGGTTCCAGCCGACACATTGATAAACATGCGATTGATATAAAGTATACGTGGTAGCTCTGCTCTATCATTGCCACAACAGGATGTGTATATAAACAAATAAGTCTGCAGTCGTCGCCCCAGGCGGAGCTCATTTCGGATCCGTGCAATTTAACCTTTAGAAGGCGCCAAAGTTTTTCAACTTACCCACAGTCTCATTAATATTCATGGCTGGAATAGCTTTCATAAAATACGGCGTATAAATAAAATAAAAGAATGGACATAAACAATCCTTAATTAATTCGGTTTTTATGCGCTCTTTGTTGGTTCTCGAGGAGCCGTTCGCGGCAAACGATCAATAGCGCAGTTACTGATTCGAAAACAACTGAAAACTGTTGTTTTTAATTATCTCCAATACAGGGTGGCCCAGAAAAGAAAGATAATCCGGGTAACCACAGGCCGCTAAGATAAAAAATTGATGTGAAAAAATTATCAAAGTCCTGTTTATTATTTTTTATGCCTTGTAGTCCAGTCTTTTAGTTGTGTTGATATGTTTCCTCATTATCGCTGCTTACAAACTTGCATCTAATCTGTAATTATTGACAGGTGCTTCCTTGTAACAAATGAAAACCAACAGTCTTGAAATAAATTTAAAACACGCATGTGGGCATGCCTAATTGAATTACATTTAGAGAACACGCCGTGGTTTCAAATAAAATTACACAATTTACGCTTGAATTACGGTTGTAAATTAAACATTATACATTTAAAATAGCCCTGCCTGGAATTTTCAATCAGAGCGAGCGAAATGCGGTAGCTTGTTGTCAGATGTCCTGCTGATGGAATCGCTAATTTACGATTATGGGCGTATTTACTCACAATGTGTATGATTTGACGATACCACTAAGTACACAAGATTATTAATTCTGTAGTATCCTGTTTAGCGTATCGTTCGTATGCTATTATTTGCGCGGGGATACAAAATGTTTAACAACTTATCCGAAAAGAAAATTATGGGATGTACCGAATGATCGATTTAACCGAAAAAATGAGTTTTTCTGCGAAACGGCGGAGAAAAATAAATTATTTTACAAACTATTTAATTTTTACTTACTTTTACTAGAAGTTAGGGCAGAAATACAGAAATTATCTTTACGACGCAAGGCGTCGCGGCGCTTCAAAAATTTTTTACCAGCAGCATACATTTTTTAATATGTCGCAATAAAGATCCCTTAATTTTTAATATTTTTCCTATATAACATTTTTTTATGTTCCGATTATTTAAAAAGTTACGGGCAACCCTCTAGTGAATTTCTTTATCTCATAATTATTATTGCAACGACGTAGTCAGCGATATAGATTTTTTCAATGCTTTTGCTCGTTCAATATATCAATAACTATGGTTCTATTTACAATAATAAACGTATTCACTATAAACAATTTAATAACACGACTGTGTATACAACAATTACATTAATTTGTAAGAATTACAAACCCACCTACCATATAACGGAGACTACAACAATATAAAGAATATTCACTGAATACGTAAATAGAAAAGAAATATCAACTGAAATAAATAAACATAAAAATAATTAAACACAATACTTAATGTTTTAATAGGTGTTCAATGTGAGCACCATTATTATTTAAACACAATTCGTAACGTTTTCTTAGTTCACTGGACGTTACGTTTTTTTAAATATTGCCACGTATTTCAGCACAAGCAGCAGTGATTTTCTGCTTCAAATGATCAATACTGTTTGTTTTAGTTTTATACACAACTTTTTAAGGGCTCCCCACAAGAATAAATCAATAGGGGTTAGATCTAAGGCAAATTGTAGAGGGCCATTAGTACCTATCCACTTATTTTCAAAGTGCAAATTTAAATAGTTTTGCTGGAAAAAAAAAATTGATGCGGCGCGACGCCTAGCGTCGTAAAGATAATTTCTGTATTTTGACCCTACCTTCAAGTAAATGTAATCAGAAATGCAATAGTTTCTAAAATAATTATAAAATAATTAATAATAGAAAAACTCATTTCTCCAGTTAAATCGATCACCCTGTACAATCGACGGACAAGTGCCAAGGTGGAAAAAAGAAATAAAGAGGAACCTTTCGAAAATTATTTAAAAATATTTATCACTGTCTGTCGGCATGCACAAAAAGTTAACTCACATACACGAAATGAGTTTTATCGCAAGTAATTTATATTAGCGAATTATTATTTTTATTGCTTTTAAATCCTATTAACAAATAATATAATCAGTAAATGTGAATTAGTATTTTAATCAAGAAAAATTAATACTCACGTGGTGTTATAATTGTTAAAATTTGCGCTTACAATATCATTCCCATGATTGTCAAAATGATTGATATTCGTTGAGTGGCTTCTCTTGAATCGTAAAGATAAATTCATATTTCTGCATATTAGGTACAAACATTTTTATGAGTGTACAGTTTCGCGTTTCCATCTAACACTGGTCTTTTTACCGACTTGAAAGCAGTAAACCGTAATTTATGGTAATTCCACTAAATGCGCAAGCCACATTGTTATTGTTTATATTTTCTATTTTTACATTTAATTTGTGGGAATTTTCTGCGGGATAATAATAGCGCCTAATGATTTCATAGGTTACCGTGATATGCAGATAGAGCAATTTGATGGAATTATAGGTATTATTGTCAGCGCACTGTTATTAGTTATTGAGAAAATGTGGCGTTTCAAAAGGCAGTTAATAACGGCTAATTAGCTTCGATAATTAATAGACTACGTTTAATATCAGGTCGTAATTTTCCCATCACTTGCGCTGAAGCTAGTTGGAATAGCCTAAACTTTTTGCAACGCGACTATCGCCTTCTTTACGCAAGACATGCATGCAATTAAATACATAAGGAGAAGTAGCTTTTACCATAAATTTAGTGAAAAAGTTGATATAATCACATAATTTATTTCTGTTAATTGGTTTTTCTCTCAAAATGTCTTTCATATTTTCGATTCTATACTTATAATGTACTTAAGTATCGACAACATAGTCAAAATGTTATAATTACCAGCTCCGTCATCATGGAATGCCGTCTCTTTGACGTAGTAAGTTCCAACCTACACAACGACATCAAAATCTCTCCGATCGGACCACCCCTGCGCCCAGCGGTGGCGGCCAATTATTCCAGTTTGACAAATTCTAAATCTAGCGTTACAGTACCAATTCCAAATCAGCATACTTGTAATATTGGCCAATATATTACACATCAACGTCCCTTATACGTCAGACACCGTTAAGAGTCAAAGTTTAAGAGGAATAATTTAACAATTTATATTCCACAATTGTGCAACCTTGGCATTAGCAATTAAACGATTCATTATTTTTAACAGCCTATAATAAAGCTTCGACGGCTCCGGTGAATATAAAAATACTTGTATATAAACGACAAAAGTTACATAACCATATTGACAGAAAAATTAATAGTTCACGTAACAGTTGGTTTATACGAAAATCGCCTTAAACATATGCAAGAGTTATTAATATGTTATTATACTTTGTAAATATTTTAATAATTGCTGTTTACCACATGTTACCAGGCTCGCCTGTCTATCAAGGGCGGTAAAATTCTCGAGACATTCACACCGATTGGCCATAATTAGGCGTTTTTAGAAACGCGATTGATGGACTTTTTTTGTTGCATTCCGAAGGACAATGGGCGGTTGCTTTGGCTCTTCAGAAATAGGAACAAATGTATCTCCGCGTATCCTTTTTGCTGCCAATCGCCGCCTAATGTCGTAATTGACGATAACGGGAAACAATTTGTATATCTTTTATGATCTTAGGCACGGAGAAGCCTCTTTGTTTTTGAATACCAGTAATAAACTATTATACAAAAACTTTCAAGTGTGTATGTTTGCTAAAAAAATATATATAAACAGTAAAAAAAAAATAATATTTCGAATATATTCTGTGGTGTACCTCAGGGCACAGTTCTGAGTCCCCTACTAGGTAAACATTTATTTATGATTTGCCCAAAATCCAATTACGTATGGCCTTTTGGAAAAGTGTCTTATTTTGTGTTGTAACCATCCTGTATAGCGCTTAATAATTCTATCTATCAGATACGTGCTATAAACAAATAGGAAGTACGTATTCGAATTTTCAATAACAAGCGCTGCAATAAAGCTATAAAATTTATTGGCCAATAACTCTGGCTTCAATGTTGCTTAAACACCTGTGCGCGCATTATAAATTCATCTAATAAAATAAAACAAACGACTAATTGAGAATAATGACATAGAGGAGGACAGTCGTAATATCCGAAGAAAGGAGGCTGGCGATACTGAGAGTACAAATTTATCAACGAGTTGCTAGCAATGGAGAGTACACCACGGGACCAGCCGTGTAAGAGGATAAACCTCAATTAAGTTGTCGTAAATAGGAATTACGGATAAACTACGAGAAACGCTGATTACGTTAATTGCACCTGTGAACCAATTTGCCTCGTCATCGGCGGTAATAACCGAAGAAAAGTTAATCACTTCATTTTTTAATAAGCTGCTGCAGTAACTAGTACTGACATACTATGTAAACAGTAAGACAAGACATTTTCTTAAACGATGGCATAACAATTTTCAAAATTTAAGCAACAGTTGTGGTGCTTTGGGCTCTTCAAATATTTCTACGATTAATAGGAACATGATTAGCCGTATAACGAATGTTACAATTGAACGAAATTGCATAATTTAATATAAACTTGAATTAAAACCTAAAAAAACATTTTTTCCATATTGGAAACGTTTGAACTACTTACCTATTTGAAATAAATCAGATAGTGAAATAGTACCAACTGCAGTAGTTGAATTAAGGTCCATGTAGTAAGGAAGCTACAGTTGAGTAGAAGATGTGCTCAAAACCCGTTTGGAATAGACAGTGGAAAGCACGTCACAATGCTTAGGGAGTCAATGGGGAATCGAGTCACAGGGTAAGAAGAAGAAGAGAGTAGGTATTTTTTTCATTATCAGATAAATCAAGAGATGTTAAAATAATTTTCAGTATTTCTACATTTGTTCTCGGTTGTTTCTTCCATCTTATTCAGCATTTCATTGCCTTTCTTGTGTACAATCCGAAATTCTTTATATTCAGATTCTATTTGATCAAAGCCTTACAAATGTCTTCAATCTTCCCAAATGCTCTGATTTTATTCTGATTTTATTTGATCAATTGCTCCATATATGAGTTTAGTTTCATTTGATATTTTCCGAAACAGAGTCGAAGCAGCTACTCGCCATTATTCCATGGCTAGAAATTGGCCTCAATGATTTGGGATCGAGGGGGATTATCCCTCTTTATCCTGCCTCATCTCGTGTAGGCCTGGACAGCCTTCGTAGGTGGGCCCCATCCGTCGTCTACCCCGACCGCAAATGCGGCCGGTGTAGGCGCTTTGTGGGACCTCCTTTTGTCCTGGCTGGGCCCCGCCGGCTAGGGCCCTTTCTTCTGGCGCTCTTCTTGCTTCGCCGGCTCGTCTGTGTAAACCCCGGGGGTAGTGTCATGTTTATGTGTGGTATGGTTGGGTAGGGTAGTGCGGCTATGCAGCCTGGGACGCGCTTTGCTAAGGTGGCCCTTAGCCCAGCGCGGGAGGGGAGGGGAAAGGAGGGTATGTGTGTGTGTGTGTGTGTGTGTGTGTCGTTGTCTTCGTTTCTTGATCCTGGCTGTCTCTGAAACAGAAAAGGTTAGCGGGCGGGGGAAGCAGCTACTGAATGTCCAATCATGATATTCCATCCATCGTACCCATAATCCAGGCGACAGAGGCCCTACGTCAAGATACTTATTACAAAAACTAATTTGTTTGAGCAGTGATGTAGATAACAGAGACACGCTCTTAAGTCAAACCCCAAAGATAACAGGGGCGCATAGTGTCACGGATATCTGACGCGGTCGGGAGGGTTTGTAGCTGGGCGTGGTACCTAAAACGCAGGGTGGGCTGAGGGTGGCCCCGCTACCCCACGTAATAACCTGCCTAAAGGACCTGTTAACGGGGCATTTAATCATAATGTAATGCTGTCCTGTTTGGAAAGTGATTACTAGGATTACGTTGCGCTTTGGGGCTATAATGAATATCTGTTTTTTTAATGGTTATTGTATAGTCATGTAGTTGAACGATAATGAAGATCTATTTTAGTGTTATCTGCAATGTATTTTGTACAGGGTGAGTCATTAATAATGGTACACAGCTTAATGGCAGATTATTAACGTCAAAATATAGCGATTGAGCCAAACATGCCTTAATAAATTGTTGCTCCTTTTCGTTCTACAGGGTGTTAAAGTTGAAACAATATTTTCTATTTTTATCTATATTTTAAGTGTGGACTGATTGTTTTGAAAATTTGTAGTTTTACGTTTTTTGAGCAGGCAAATACAAATATGCAAACAGTGTTGGGGTAACGTCTAGAGGGCGCTAGTTACACTGTCCTACCAATTTAAAAATCTATCTAACTTTTTGTATTTTACAATTTTGAATTTTTAAAACTACAAATTATTGAACTATATTCAAAAACTTAAAACGTCTGTATCTCGGAAACAGTTTAGTTTATCGATTTGTAACTAGTATACCTTTTTTATTTAGAATTAAACTTAGTTCAATAATTTCTAGTTAAAAAATTCAAAATTACAAAATATAAAATGTTAGACATATTTTTACATTGACAGGACAGTACAACTAGCGTCCTCTAAACTATTTGCATATTCGTATTTGGCACCACAAAAAACGTAAAATCACAAATTTTTAAAACAATGGGTCCATACATACTTAAAATATAGCAAAAAATTTTAAATATTTTTCAACTTTAACTCCCTGTAGAATGAAAAGGAGCAACAATTGATTAAGGCATATTTGGCTCAATCGCTATATTTTGACGTTAACAATCTGCCATTGAGCTGTGTACCATTATTAATGACTCACCCTGTATATTTGAAGTGTACAAAGAGTCTACGATAACAATAATAGGAAACTTTTTAAACTCCCTAAAACCTAGTTGTGAATATCATTGAAGTTATAGAAATATAGCACTAATTAAGGGTCTTTTGATGTATGTTTTTACATTTGGGTAGAAGGGAATACAGATATGGATAGGTAGAAGGTTTTCTAGCGATAGTGATAAAAGATTTATTGAACCTCTAATAAATAAGAGATTGTGATTACACAATACAAAAATTAATTTACGATATAATTTTTACAATCATTTCTAAAATTGCAAAGTATATTTACAGTCAATTCTTCTTATTTTCATTGATTAATCGATATTAAAATTCCATTTTTTTAAATCCTATTAGATCAGTTGTTCAGTATATTTACTATGTAATTATATTTGCACAGAATGTTAAAAGATTTTTTTTCTTTGTTAGATTGTGAGGTTTATCATCATTATTTTAAAGCTTATTTTAAAACATTTAGAAATATAATCTTACGAAATATAATTTTAATATTACCGGCCCTTTTTTCAGTGTACCTACTTGTTGCATTATCAAAAAAATAAAGCATCTAAGCCTTTGCAAGAATCGCGAATTAATGAACTATCACGAGAAATCTTATTTATACACTTAGTTCTCATTGACTTGTTATAAATGCATATTTGTGTTACCAAGTAGATTTATTGAACTCTTAATCGTATCGGGAAAACTTGTAGCACTATTTACGATCAAATTAGTTTCATTATGCATGAAAATGGTAATTTTAATTAACATTTTATTCTAAAGGGGATTTAAGAGCAGTTAGGATCGCTATATCTTACGGAATAATGATGTTGTATCATAAGATACATACATAAACTGACAAAGGTATTTATTTGTGTTATTATTATGCAGGAATTGCAATCGTCATTAGCGAGAGTCTCCAGTCATTGTAAAAATGCAGAAGTCGCCTCCCAGATTACATGATAGTACATATAATGAATGTAATTTAAATTACCTTAACTTCAGTCAGAGTAATTCTTGTCTTATATAAATTAAAAAAAAATATATTTTAAATAAGTCTGCTGTATCTATACCTACTAGGACCAGTAGAGACAGATATATTCGTCACTACTACTGTGGCTGAACTTCATCTTCACGCCAGTTGTTTTAGTTTGTCTCTTATGACGTATTAATAGTTCATCTTATCTTCTCTTACTTTTTATTTTTTCAAATCATCAAAAATTAACGGTTCTATGAACATTAACAGCAAGAAAGTCGTTATGTAACGTAGAAACGGCTTTTTTAACTAATCGTTTTACGATAATAAATATTTTTTTAGGATATTTTGCAAGCAAATCACACCCACAGAGAAATTTGATAGTCTAGTAACTGTTTCTTGCGGAACCCACGCTTCTTTCCATAACGACTTTGTACCACACGTCAACAATTTGTTCTGCAGGCGTAAAAGTATAGAGAAAAAAAGTAATAAACAATTCTAATCACATACACCACGAGATCAGATAACTTTCATTTAACCTAATTCTTCGAATCAAATCGTTGTGCGTCAAAAAGTTAGCAGCAGCACAGTGAGTAGGTTTGCGATTGACATTTGCATTAGATTTTGGTCGTTTCAGTATTTTTTTTAGTGTGTTTTTTTTTATATATTACGCAATCAATTCCTCCAATTAAATAGAAACAGACTAGATGTTTGACATTGTTCTTTATTTTGTCTAATTAAATGATTGGTTGTCCGCGTACCTATCTCATCCTACTTAAAAAACACTCAAACTCTTCCATTTAAATTCCTGACTTCTCCTCGTCCGTTGTTAGTCCAAAAACTTATCTAGAACCCGACACAAAAAACAAATGCGTTTGGAAGCGTCGGACAAGGAACTTTAGATCCGAGATAAGCCTAAGCATTTTAATCTAATTTATTCCCCAGAAATCTAAATCCTGTTAAGAGCCGCGTATGGGGTGGCCAGGGTCTTCACCGACGGCCCATTGTATGAGAATAACCCGAACAAACAAGGCCCGAATTGTCGAAATTGTCCTTATATGGCCCGGCTATCCGAACTACCTGTCCTTTCAAGAAATCCGAAATCTCCTTTTTTGCGACAATTATCGCCGAATTTCAGCGTTGCATATTCTCACGTGAGGGTCGGCAGAACGGTTCACACAATCGGAGAGGCAAAAAAAGAGGAAAAGAGGAAACGTTTCAAAATGGGGTATTTGCCAAGATTCAAAGGGGAAATTTAAAGTGTTTCTCGATGATAGCTATTATGACAAACAGGTAATAGTACGCCCCGACAAGAAATAACTCCCAGTTAGTAATTCACAATTTCTTAGGCGAGACGATCCGTGAGCTTTAGGGGGAGGCCTCCTGCGGCACAGGACGGAGCATAAAGAGGCTCTTATAAAATAAAATATTGTGAAGTTTATATGCTGTATGTTTGCAATGACGTCACAGTCTTTTTTGACATTTAAACATTGTTAATAGCAGTTAAAACACGGTGTATAATTGAGGTAACAACTACAACTGTCTGTTCATAATAGTTTGTTAAGAACATCACCATTCCTTGAGCAAGTTAATGTTTAGTGTTGCACATTGTTAATTTATTAGTCATAGAAAGGATTTTTTATACACTTTCAGTCGGTTCCAATATACATATAAAAATCACGCAAGGCTATCGAAAGTGACGAAAACGTCAAATGCCCTTCAATCGCTCATCGATTAATTTTAATGATTTGAGCCATTGGTTTTGTAAGTTACGCTATCTGGCCAACATCGTAAAGTGTGACAAACTTAAAACAATAAATTTTCATAGTTTGATTAGAGTTAATAGTATGAAGAGAAGGAATTTAGGATAATTCTGTCAACTGCACTTCATTACTAAATGTGACATATATTTTGTCACATTTATTAATTTACAGCTGGTTTTTTTTCAAATCCAGTTTGAATTGATTAACAGTGCTTTTTGGATTTCATTCAATAAGTCTATCTGCAATATTATGTACTAATAAAAACAAATAATTTAATGGTTAAAATATTTTTTCATCATCGGCGTTTAATAGGTACTCTAACCCCAATGTTGTTGATAAACATTACAAATAGACGAGGTCCAAATGTGGACCTTTGGGGAACACCTGAAGACTAAAAAAATATACTAGATTTGAAGCCACGCTTTGCACATATTTTTTACCAATTCTAGTTCCTTGTTGTGTGGTAATCATTATAATTTTTTTATATGTCCATTATGATATTGTCTACTCTCCGGCTTGGATGGCAGTGACCATCCACCCGACCGCTAGCCGTATACCGAAGTTGAAATGAAATCCTCAGGTGTTTAAATTGTATAGGCGTAAAAAAGAAATAGCTTTATATAGTGTGTTATTAGTGTGCCCAAGAAGGCAAAACTGAGCCAGATACACCTGTGTGACAGACCGAGATGAACTGCCGGCTCCTCAGACGCGAGAAAAGGACGAAGATGTGGCGACACCGAGACGGAGAATGCCGTGAATCCTATTTTACCTGTGGATGACACACTGCTTGAAAATTGAAGCGGAAAATTGGAAGTCGTGTCGTATATCACGGGAGGCAATATTTTCTTCATTAACTGTTGTAAACGTTTATAGTCTGTTGGTGCCTAAAGAAGTGCCAATAAACAAATATATAACGTAAATATAACATAATACATATAGGTATAGCGTGTATTTCGCTTGATTTCAATTTCTCAAAGTAGGTCAAGTGATCGAATTAACAAAATTTTTAGTCGCCATGTCTAATTTTGCTGGCTGATACGCATTCGCACATACTGGCAAGATTCAAATGCTACTGTTGTGGAACCATAGCAGCTATCATCCTGAAAAATAGCAAGTTTGTGTTTATATGTAGGCTCTAATTTGATTTAAGCACACTCTGAATGTAACCTATAATTATTCAGTTGTTTTTGCGCTAATTGGATAGTTTATTTATACAATACGATTATTGAAATTTGCGATAAAGAAAAAATTTGATAAATAATCACCAATATTTAAAAAAAACGTGCATTTCTTAAATTGATTTTCTAAAAATTAAATCAACAGAAAACAATTCATTAAATTAACAATTTTACGTTTCCATTTTTGAGCAGTGTGCTATCACAAAATCGCCCTTTCTAAACTGGGGCACTCTGTTTACACCGACAGCGTGCAAATGTTGATGTTTACCGACAATCGTTGGGAGTGGCACAGCTTACGCAACCCCAAAGTTGCCGAACAATAAAGCAAAGAATGGAATGATAAAGACAGGACGGGCGGTACCCTGGTGACATTTTATGGGTTTGTCAAGGGATTAAAGCAACCTAATAGTTTTTGTAATGTATGCTTATTACTTTAAAAAGAAAGTGTATATATAGTGATAAAGTGATAAAAATATGCGTGACATAGCATAGCATAAAAAGTCGTGTATCACGGGAACTCAAAATAATAATTGGTGGCTATTCGTTTTAACCAGCGCATTCGCCATTTTATAGAATATCCCTTGACATTTTAATTTTTAAAATTTTAATAAGCTTACTGTTTAAAGGCATCCAATTTCTTGTTTTTCAGGTATTTGCATGAAAATTTAACATATTATGTTCCTGTTTATACAGGGTGTCCCTTAATTCGACTACAAAACGTCTAGAAGGTGTCCTTGGACAAAATATCACAAAAATTTTAAATGAACTAGGAACAATTCTAATTTTGCACGAAATATCTTCTAAACTAGTTGTGTCGGTACCAAATTGAAGCTCGTTGTAGTTTTTAAAAAATGGTTTCGTAGAACTTACTTTGTCATAGTTGCCTTAATAAACGAATGTTTCTTACAAGCATTATCGTCGTAGCATGAAAGGGTGATAGTTATTGAAAATATTGGAATCGAAAAACATGATGTTTGAGTAGAAATTAGAAAGTAAATCATAAAAATTGCTACCAAGGATAACACATCAAAGATAGCTACAAGTGTTAGTGATATCTTCATCTTATAAGACCACTCTCTCTGATGAATATGAAATCAGGATCTTTGTTAACACTATACTCAATGTTAAATAAACAATTCACGCCAAATTGTTAAATTCTATGACTAGACTTTATCGGAATTATGTAATACCTATATTTATTCTTTATTTTCATGGCTTGCAGTGTATTGACTAATTAAAAAAGTTAACAGCAGCTTACGCAACTGGAAGCTTCATAATTCTAGGTTTGTTCCAGTTATCATGAGTAAATGTAGTTTATACAGCGTGTTCAGCAAAAAATGTCCAAATTTCAATGAAGCACCTTTAGATGAAGAAAAGTTTAGTTTGAAAGTTAGATACCTTTTTACATATTTTTATACTTTATTTTTTACAATTTCGTCACTTTTTGAGATTTTCCTATGCTTTTCGAATAAAAACGAACATAAATGTACTTATTACCTAAAACCTAGAGGTTGAACAGAATAGAATACTTTTAAGTCTTTTCTTTATTGCTGTTATTTTTTGTTGATTAGTTTTTTCGTGCTGAATTATGTATTTTCCTGAAATGAATGTGATTTTCCGTATAAGAAGTGAATGTATTTGGGAAAACATGCTCCGATTGCGCTCATGAGTGTAATTTTAATGTTAATCTCTAGTTGTTGGCGATCTTGGCTGATGTAGCCGGTGTCCGTGGGTGGCGTACACGTGGGAACTTCGTCGACCACCGCTGCACCTGAGTATGCAGCGCGCCGACAGTCCGGCGCCAGCATCCCGAGCTATACCGGACGGCCTTCGTCCTGGACACTGTCGCAAAAATCGGCAAATCTGAGTCAGATGGCCGCTAGATTCCTTGACCTCAGCATTGTGTCGATGGCGGTGAAAGAAATCGTTCAATATTTAACTCTTATCTCTTTGATCTTTTAAAAGTCATTTTCATAAAATAAAAATTTAAATAATTATTTGAAAAAAACATACTCAAAAAAGTGCAACTTTTTCAGTCATTTTTTGATCCTTAAAATTAATAAAATCGTCAACATTTTTTAACAGCATGATAATATAAGTCATTACGAAGAAAATAAACCGAAAATCGTTACTGTAGGGCTATCCGCTGAGAAGATCTAGTCCATTTTCTAGAGCACTTTTTATTCAAAAAATCGACATCGAAAAATAATTAATATTTTTAAATGTTTCAAAAATGTACTTATTTGGCTTGCTGCGGGCTATGCTTGCAGTAATAGCAAGTATGGGAACGTAAATGTAAACGAGTTATAGAAGAAGAGAAAAGAGAAGATTTTTAATGTTTTTTTCGATATATCTCGAAAAGTAACAAAGCAATGGATACTTACAAAAAATCAGTCGATAGATCTTTTTAAAACCTACAACTTTCTCATTTAAAATTTTTCAATCGGTGCTATATTTTTTTAGTTATTTTAGACAAACCGTTTTTTGCAACTTTGCGATTTTTTTAACCATGTCTGCCATTTTGGATCGAGTTTAAAAAACAAGAAACTCAATTTAAAATTTAATTTTGTATACAGTCATATTATTTTATCCAAGCAATAATTTCTGTAAGCATTTCCCTAAAATGCTTGGACTAAATCGAAATAGAACCAACTCTATGAAAGAGGTTATAGCTTTGGTGCTTTCGGCTGTAGTTAATTGGGATTTTGTAGCAGGGCGTGGTCGCCGATAAAAAGTCGAGGAGCATCCGACACAGGAGATTACCAGGGAGATAAAGTTCTAGTGTATACATCACACGTACAGGGTATTCATTAAATTTGATTAAAGCATCTCATTACGATTTACCGTTTTATTTATTTATTTTCTGTTTTTTGGTCGGTATCAATCTGATCGGTGGGATTTCCCAAATTTTTCAACAACAGCGTGGGAATCAAGTCTGTAGTCGTAAAATCGTTCAGTTCCATTCATAACACCGACACGAATATATTCTGAACAGCTCTGCCAAGAATACCTTCTGGAAATCTGATTATTGTGAATGAGTTATCGTCTTGTTTTTTCATTTTCCAAACAGAGGCCATTTGAAAAGGCAATGCTTAAAATGCAGAAATATATTAATTACACAGACCAACAAAATTTAACTTGAAAAAGAATAATTAAATAATGGCATTACTATATAACCTCAAATATGACGAAAAACAGTGTTTTTTGAACTTTTAGGTTAGAATATCTCATAAACCTGACGTGATAGAGCAATTCTGCGGCCAGATTCGTATTCAGCGCACCAAAATCCTTCGGGAGTGCATATTAGTGTGTCTACTTCTTGACCCTTGTTGACCTGTGTTATTGGATCGTGGCAATTGCATATGTGGATAAATTGTTCAATTCGTTGTAGTTTTCCGTCTAGAGCCAATAATTCAGTACACATCAATAAACCGAATAAAAAACGGTCACTTTTATGATTTTAGTTTAAATCAAGGAATAGCAAGTCGTATTCTTCTTTGTTTCTCTCTTGATCTTCAAAAATATCCTTATCTGAAACTTCAAGATATAATTCTCTGTAGTAGACTAGGGTCGATAATTTTTTAAACCAAAAAAAATTGTAGTAGGATAAAACCCATTGGAAAAGAAAGAGAGAAATATAACAGAAATGAAGGGAAAAATAATTTACGGGCGATCTGAGGTCGGGAAGGGGAAGGGAGTGAGTTTTTCAGGTTAAAAAACGGTTTCCCTTTATTTCCGAAAAAACTACAAGTCTTATGGAAAAAAGTTAAATGGCAAAGTTGTAGGTAATAAAAAGATCTACACTTTTTTCACATAACCTCAAAATTTATGTGAAAAATTCAAATAACCAAGTTTTTGGTTTTTTATTTTTCTTTTATATAAAAATTTTTTTTTCACGAAATTTGGTGAAAATTTACCTATTTATGTCCCAAACACGCTGTAATTTTTTTGATTTGAAATATTTATTTTTTCACCTTATTTTTACTTAATATCGAAAAGCACCCTAATTTTCAATCGAAAATTCTCACGTCAAAATATCTGCTTTTTTAAAAACGTCGGTGGGCTTTTTCTTCGTTGAAATCTCTACTTTCTGATGGTGTAAAAATACTATGGTAAGTTTTCTCAGGAAATGCAAAGAAACGAAAAAAACTAGAATTCGAAAATTTTTTTCTTATCATTATGTACAATTTTGAGCTATTAAAATTTACACTTTAATTACTCCATTCCATTACTCCAAAGATTCCATGTTACATCGATAAACAAAAAAATTACAAGTCGAAATATACCATTATAATTAACATCCAAATAAGTTAATAAAGTTAATATTTAATAAGACAATCTACAATATTTTGAGAAAGTTGTAAAATCTTCTTTAAATTATATACGTAGATGCCTATTTATTGCTATTTTAAGATAACTTATATACCTGAGTGACCTACGGAAAATTTTAGCCCATCAAAAGGTATTTCATAGAGAAGGTGATTGTCTTGAAGATTTCGAAGATCTACTAGAATCGGGAAGGTTTGTCGAATCTCACGATGAAGAAATGACATCAAACAGACAAAAACTAATGGATAAGTGATTAGAATTCAAGATATCAAGATTTATGTTTTTAAAAACATTATAATGAATAACGCAATCATTATAAAGTATCTAAATTCAATAGTACGATTTACATGTATATTTATATATTATGAGATTTTCTATGACATAAATGTAATTAAAATTTAGTAAATCAACTTTTTTACTGAAAAAAATGACAGTGACATTTTTTAGATAATTTTTTTTTTTAGATAAAATCCCCTATCTAAATCTTAAATCCTATCTTGAATATTTAGAACAACTATTTTCGCATGTTTTTTGCAATCTTTATGTTTTATGGATTTATATTTTTTTTGTTTATCAATGTAACATGGAATCTTACGTTTTTCGAGTAATTAAAGTGTAAATTTTAATAAACAGCTCAAAATTGTACATAATGATTAGAAAAATTTTTTCGGATTCTAGTTATTTTCGTTTCTTTGCATTTCCTGAGAAAACTTACCATAGTATTTTTACACCATCAGAAAGTAGAGATTTCAACGAAGAAAAAGCTCACCGACGTTTTTAAAAAAGCAGATATTTTGACGTGAGAATTTTCGATTGAAAATTAGGGTGCTTATTCGATATAAAGAAAAAATAAGGTGAAAAAATAAATATTTCAAATCAAAAAAATTACAGCGTGTATGGGACATAAATAGGTAAGTTTTCACCAAATTTCGTGAAAAAAAAATTTGTTTGTAAAAGATAAAAATAAAAAACCGAAAACTTGGTTATTTGAATTTTTCACATAAATTTTGAGGTTATGTGAAAAAAGTGTAAATACAAAAGTTGTAGATCTTTTTATTACCTACAACTTTGCCATTTAACTTTTTTCCATAAGACTTGTAGTTTTTCCGGAAATCAAGGGAAACCGTTTTTTACCCTTAAAACCTCACCCCCTTCCCCTTCCCGACCTCAGACCGCCCGTAAATTATTTTTCTTTTCATTTCTGTTATATTCTCTTCCTTTTCCAATGGGTTTCATCCTACTATAATTTTTTTTCACTTTTTACCATTTTTGAAGGCTTAAGCACTGGTCTATAGTTAGAAAATATGTAAATTAAACACGAATATAAAATAATGTTCGATATCTGTTGCAAATTATAATACACTTTTTTTAAATACAAATGCGGAATTATTTACTAGGAACGTAGCATAGATACCATTATTAGTTTTCGCTAAAATCACCCTATATAATTATATCCTACTAATTATACATTTTACATAGCTATCTGCTGATCTGTTACAATAATACACAGTCCCGCGCTTGTTATTGATATTCTTATTTATTGTTCTCTATAGTGGTACAGACGTACAGATGTCTTGAAATCGTTCCGGCATGAAAGGTGCTAATTAGCCACAATTATGTTCCAGCTAAAAATCCGATCGTGGAATTTAAGGCGATTATCCGCCGAGATAATTGGATATATATCGCGGAGTTCTTGCTCCGATATGCGGTAATGAGATTAGTTTGATTGATTCGTATTTAACGTTTGTTGTTAAGCAAGAATTCCTTGCAGTTGTTGTACCACAGTAAACATGAATTAAGCGAATTAAAATCGCTTTTTCTCACATGTGCGTTTGCGTGCTCATACGGTAGGTAGCAATTTAGACATCAGCAATTTTATCAGGAATTTTAGCCTTAGAGGCAGGATCTTGAACCAGGATTAAAAGAATATTATATTCGTTTATCTGAGTAAAATTTTATCTAAAAATTTATGAAGTAATTTTATTTGATCTTTCGTTACTCAAACTAGTTTTTATTTACCTAATTCATGAGGTTTGGTGCATCGTATTCGTCGTGTTTGGTCAGAATTTCGCGCAAGAAGTTGGCGTTTGTTGCACGATAATACGCCATCACATCGATCGACACTTGTGACCGACATTTTGACTAAAAATCGCATTTTAACTGTCAACCACTCCCCGTATTTGCCTGATTTGGCACCGTGCGACTTTTACTTTTTCGGAAAAATGCATTCGCCGATGAAAGGAGAGCGTTTTGTGGACGTAGAAGCCGTCCAAAAGCCTTGTTCATATTTTAAAAATGTCCCGTGTATTTTTAAACGTAATTGCCTTGTATTATTCGTTTCCAACTTGTTTTTTCTGACGTAAACAGGGTTGGCATCTGCAGGCAAGAATTGCGACACGCGTATGTCATAACTTATCAATCGCCTCATATGAACATAAAAAAATATCACCTAAGGCACAGAGCAAACTTTAAACATGCATTAAAAATTACTAGAAGGTATCGGAACAAAAATAAATATAATTTTTTTCATCGACTGCCAGAGAACGAATAGATTAGAAAGTGTAGATTCTGAAAAAAATCGATTATAGAACCGTAAAAATTAACACCTGGCCTTTGCTGTGTAACTAACATTCATTTGGATAAAAATCGCAAGCAGAAATTTGTCCAGTTTGAAGATAGGCTGGGACCTTCGCCTCCACAGCGAATAGAACTAAAACATCGTCGAAATGTACGTTAGATACATTAACTGTTACTAGAAACGAGGAAGTGTAATTACATTTGTCATTAATATCGTATTTTTTATTGAAAAACAGCGGTTGTTTTACGACCAACATGAGTATTCAAATCTCAGGCTTGGAGGCAAGGAATCTTAGTCTCTGATAGCATCTAAATATTAATATTTTATGCTCACCGTCTCACACTTCCACCTCATACAAATATTCAAGTTGCATCCATCTCTTATTAAATTTAATTCTTACTTCCTACTGTGATAATAATTTTAATGATGGCAGTCGTTTTAAATAATAACTTAATTATTATTCAACGGGCTCCACAAGCCGTAAAATCTAAAGTTATAAACACCACGGGAACGCTTTATTATTATTTTTATTAATTTTTATTGTTTGAATCCATAATCACTACGTGGGCGTTGGGAGGAGAAATCGTTTGAATTAGCAGGCGTAAAATATAACAATTTTTATATTTTCTATGTGATAGTTATAGCAAATGCCAAAACAAGATAAGATCAAGTCTAAAAATTAGTTGTCAACGGTAATATGAAATGATCCATTAGATTTTCTTTTAGAAATGAAAAAATGAGTTGATGTATTATGAAATTCAGTCGTTGTTTAATTTTCAGTTTACTTCGTACTTGCTTTCCGCGAAAGTCGCAATAGCAATTTTTAAAACAACATTAAGCAACCAACCTTTGGCGATTGTGTTCTGTAAAAACAAACAAGCGTAAATTGAACAGGTGTGCTAACATAAAAAACCATTTAAATCTGTCGAAATTATGTTTGAGCGTTTACGTAAACACTGGAAGAAGTTAATATTTGCATGGCGATTTGAATTTCTGCATGATAGAATTTTTATAATGCGCATCGGGAAGGTTTGCATGTTTCTTGCCTTGTGCAACAGGTGTATTCTAATGGATGCAAATGGTATCTATTTTAATGTACCTGCCAACGGTTATAATTAACAACGTCACCATTTCTGAGACGATAAGAGTTCGGTTCATGAAGATAGTAAGTAGCAGTTTTGATTTGTAAATATGTAATAATAAAAAAAATATTTTTTTCAGTAATTTATAATAAATAAAAACCAATAATAGTATCTGCATACAATGCAAATGCAAACATTTGGGACGTGTTAGTGTACTGACCAGGTATTCGTCCCTAGTTACCTAATAAGCCGCAAGCTACTCGGGTTGACGATCGAACACGCTCCAGGCTGGGCCCGCAAGGATCCTACAGTGATGTCCGCTCGTTCAATATAATTATTAGTTTATCGCATCCTACAAACTGCAGACATAGTTTCACATACATCATAAGATGTCACTCCAGATAATATTTAGGCATGCTACACATTTTCTAGTGTTGCCCGGGTAGAATACAGTGTTTCGATTTACGCAGCACTCGAAATTGCAACTAATCCTTGTTTTTTTTTTACGTTATTTCTTGGATTCTATGACACCCAATTGACGCAAACCGCAAGAATGCGGATTTTTGGGAAACCCAATGGTTCTCCATTCTAAAATAAAAACAGGATTAAATAATAATAGTTCTGTAACAATAAAAAAAAAACGTGGTGTCGCCCACAACCAAAACTAACGTCCATAAAATTTGAATTTGAGTATAAATGTGTACGTCGTTATCTTCAAAGCGTACCGAGATATATCTTTAAATTTTTTATTACGTACTTACTTGGCGATGGGACTTAAATATTGTGTTTTTTTTGTAGCCCTTCTTTAAAATCATCTTAGATATTACATTCCAGTATCAAATTTCGTAGGTACCGGCTTATGATGACATCGCAGTTTGTGTATAAGCATGTGTTTTTGAATAAAATTATAATAAATTTAAAAAAAAGCCATATTTTAATTTAAAGATGAACTTGTTTTTTTTTTTGTATTTCGTCAGAGAAAGCGAAAGTAATAATCTTTTTTTTTCAAATAGTAATACGTATTCTATTTACTTTTTATTGGTATGTAAAACTCGTAGTAAAACAAAAATAAACATTGTTACGAGACGCCTACTATGTTTACTTTAATTTGTATTGTTGAAAACGCTGCTTTAAAATTTATAAATATAAATTTCGAATATATTTAAGGCAATAAAAATAAATTCCTCTATAAATATAGTTGGCTTAGTTAATCGAAGGTCGAATTCTATAAATATATAATTCACTTTTTTATTAAAACCTCATTCCGCATCGAAATCAATTACAATTCATTTACGAGTATAAATCAATATAATACCATGTCGTTACAGAACATTTATTACATACCGAGTGTCGAAAGCACATGTCAAAAGTGTAATTTTATAAAAAAAAACTGAAACAATTAAAATGAACTTCAAAAGATATCGACGCTAATAAACAAAACACGGAATGAAACTTTTTGAAATAGTCAAAATATGGAAGTCGAACTTCCACAACAACTAGAAAATCACCCCGATCGAACCACCCCTGCGCCCAGCGACGGCGACCGAACGTTTGTTATTCTTTGAAACCTTATGAAAAACATTGCCTACTTTAAAAACATCATAAAGCATTTTATTATAAACCTTGCATTATACATGTTTCTACCTTGCTATAGCAGCAATTTAACACCTGCTCAATAAATTTGCTTCCTCAAACTGCCGCATAAAGTACAGTAAGCGATACTGTGAAATTCTCGATCGTATTAATTCTTATTAAAAACAGGAACATATCTCGATTGTCCTCCAGCATTTTTAGTCAGAAAGACAAGCCTTAACGTCTTGCTCGCAAATCTGTTAATTGGACATTAAGCAAATGAAACAGCAATTAAATGTTAAACAAATCCTTAGGATCAGTGTCGTTGGCTTCGCTTTGAGTTAAGAGGCCTACCTTCAGAGGTCACACCACTCCAACTAGAGGCGGTTTGAAGTAGAAACAATTAAGTGTCACACGGCAGAATTAAATGTTACTATTGTTAAATAATAATTTTCATTCTTTAGTTCCATGACGCTGTTGTTTAACTAAATATTTAACATATCTTTTGGAAGTTAAAGGTCTTCATAATTAATTACAAGTCCGTAGTTTTGTTTGAAACAGTTGTTAGAAATAAAATTTTGGTCGAATAAAAAATTACTAAAACAATAATAGAAAGATTATGTTTAAAATACAACTTTTTGTTTTACCGGCTTTTTATCGGCGTAATTTTTCACGACATTTTATTCAACCAATCAGCAGTTATATTAGCTTCTAGCGTGACGTTAGGGATTTTTAGTTGAGAGTGGTAATTGTACGATTTATGAAGTAGTTCTGTACTCAGGTTTACGGTTGAACTTTCAAATGTAGGCCTCTTTACCAGATTCATTCGTCGTTCGTGGACCACCTGTGTCGGCAATGTAAAACTAAAAAGGAGGCTACATTCAATGCCGCCTTATTAGCTAAAAATGCTAAAAGCCTCGAAGACCAAGAGCAACAAGGTAGGGTTTAACCTCCATTTTTGATAAAATACGACGACAAATATGGATATGTAATTTAAATTAATGCATGAGGATTGAGGATGTAGTAGTGTTGCTGTCTTGACTAAGGGGAACTTATATCGGTCCATTTCAACTAAAAAATTATTTTAAAAACATGCTGTTAACAATATTAAGTCAATACACTTTAAGGAGATATTCCTCATAAAGATATCGAATTTTTTAAATAACTTTTAAATGAAGAAGGCTATTTAAGCCAAATTTGGCATGACACATCTTCTTATAAGATACCATTTTTCAATAGAAGTAGAAGTCCCGCAAGCAACCAGTGGCGGAGTTATGGGGACTCATTAAATTATAAAAAAAAATAATACGGCCCTACTGAAAATAAAAAATGATTTTGCTGTTTTTAGATATTGTTATTGACAAAAAGTGTACATTCACTTTTTTTCCTATCTCTTATAGTTTCATGGCAAAATTATCGGAAGGATGCTTCTGGATTCTGTCGATTTATAACAAAAGCAATATTTTCACCTTATACTATGTAGTTACAAAACTAATTTGCCAAAACTCACTATAAAGTACCCCCACAATTTCGACGTCACTGTGGACAAGATGAATTTGGTCAAATTTTAAGAGTTATTTTCGATTTATTAAACTGTGTAGCAAGCGGATTTTAGATGAATATAACAATATCGCAAAAATAACTTCTTTTATACATAAACTGATATATTTTTCCTGAAATACAACCGCAAGTCAAATGAACTTACTGAATTTCCAAAATACTCTGTGGAATTGAAATTCTATCGTTCATATCTCGATATCCCCATGGCACCACTGGTTAATATAATTGCATACTAATTTAGTGAATTCAGTACATTTATCGTCGACTGTCCAAGTTTCATTAATCAACCTCGAATATATTTAAAACCATTTGTGTTTTTCTGATATTTCACAAACCCTGTACGTAACGAGAATTCCACTATTTCAGTTTTTCCAACCATTAACTAAGACACCCCGTAGAATGACCTATCTGCGTGCTAAAACCTGAAATCTTAGTACACCTTTTTTGTGTGCTTGACGGAGCATCTTCCCCAATTTTCAACATTTTTCAAGTTCAGTCAAAGGCTGCTGACAGAATATCAGATGTCCCTTTCAAAATAAGGTTAAAAATGGCACACTGGATGAGCATATGGCAACAGTTGTGTCCAATTCGGAAACAATGAATGCGTGCAACGCAACAGTCAACCGAAGACACAAGAAAGACGGTCTCTGAGGACTCTGAGGATCCAGTTTTCTTGAAACCAACCAGAGTACGATGCACACGTGCAGACGTTCGACATGACATCGCTAAATGCGACGTTGCCAGATCGTTTTTTCGAACAGTGAACAGATCGGTGATGTTGAAAATGAAATATTTTCCATTTGTTTAAGGTAATTTGGCACAAAAATTACACATACTGATGCCAATCTGATGTCTAAAAAACCTAAATTATAGACAGATATATTTTAAAACAATTTTACCGAAAATTTAGTTAATAACTTTTTACCTTGTATCTCTAACATGAAACTTGATTCAAAACCTGAAAGGGCAATAATTTTTCCATTAATTGTGTATTCTTGTTTCATTTCAGTATCTAGATCCGTTTTCGAGAAAAATCAATTTAACGATTTTGATCATACGAGAAATTAAAAGCGAAACAAACCAAGTGTTTCTTCGTGTTATTACAACAATTAACAATAAAACAAATGAAATTCGTAATAATAATTTAAAGTCAGTGTTCGAAGAATCCACCGTTGACATTTACACACTTTACACAACGTTTTCTGAGAGATCTTCAAGTCTGAAAACAACATATTGGGATTGCGTTTGACTTCGTTGGCAGCGATTTGTATTCTTTGCCACAACTCTTCACACGAACCAATAGATTCTTCCAAATAGAAAAATGAAGAGGATTGCAGTCCGGACTTCTGGGTGGCCAAGTAAAAATGCTTCCACGGCTTGAAGAAGTTCCACTTTATTTAAGAAGAGACATGTGGTCACCATTTCACGTGTAGTATCTAGAGCTTTCGACTTTCCCATTGTTAATGAATCACCCTGTATATAATAAAACTTAATTTCATGATCCAGCTGCCAAATTTGTTACCTATTTTACAGATACAGAGTATGCATTTGATTCATAACCGTAGTTCGAAGAAAAAGATTATTTTAAATGCATTGTGATTATCAAAATTTAAAAAAAAACTTAAAACGGCGTATAAGTTCTAATTTTTTTTAGAAGAAATAACCCTTTGTGTTTTTAATATTCTTACATTAGATTTTAAATTTTTGATGATGACCTATGAATTAAATTGTATTTGTAGCAAACATTTCTACTGATTTTGTTCTAAGAAGCGAATAGTCAATTAATTACGTCGATTTATTCTGTGTTGAACTCATTTTTGATTTAAAAAATTATAATTCTAAAATGGTTCGTTTTCCGGATAATATAGAACATAATATTTCTTCATGTCAGCATCCCTTATTACTAAGCTGTAGTTCAAATCCTGGAAACTAGTGCAAAACTGGCAAATCTGTCAACGCTGTTGTACAGTTGACGGTAAGATCGTCTAGCAAGCGGTGCACACCTGCATTTTTACAATGGACCTGGACACCTGAGATTTCAACATTCCGCGATTCCGGGCCTACCAATCTTGGTGCAGACTATAAACCTTTACTTGTAATTGTTCGGCGTTATCCTCTCGCATCTTAAGAATGAAAAATGACTTTTTTATTCAGGGCTTCCGAGAACCAAGCCGCACGGGAAGCCGGCAGTAGGTCGCTGTTCTGGTACATTTTTTTATGTAACAAACTTAAAGGTACCGTAATGTGCAATTATTTGTGTAGTTTATCTCCAACGTCGGATATGCCAGTGTCTATAGAATCTTTTAGACATTAAGGCCTGATTTAATAAATTGCTTCGCCTGTCTGTAAAATCGTAATTAGAAGTATAAACGCATATTCATAGGTATTTCAGTTAAAACCCGATAAACCTGCACCGTCTAGGATCAACACGTCATATTTCTACCCCACTGGTTAATATAGTGGACGGCTCAATGTTCCAGTCGAGTGCTCGTTCACGTCTATATTTGCAGACGTGTGTGAAGTCCATTAAAGTGGCATAAAAATACCAATTTATCTCGTTGCTCAGTAGGCTCTGCCGCAGTTTGATTCCATTTCTCTATATAAGTACATAGAAACTTCTCTAAATTCTAAATTGTATAAAGACAA
The DNA here is from genome assembly GCF_000390285.2 of Anoplophora glabripennis. Lineage (NCBI taxonomy): Eukaryota > Metazoa > Arthropoda > Insecta > Coleoptera > Cerambycidae > Anoplophora > Anoplophora glabripennis. The sequence goes on from NW_019416285.1 coordinate 199,851, forward strand.
TTCATTAATTCTAAAATATCGTTATAGAGAGTATACCTACTTGCATTTCTGCAATCCCGGTGTCCGATTCTTTACAATTGTTGGGGTTTTCACCTCATAACAATAGTATTAGTAGCTCAGGTTGGTTTTATTTTGAAACAATAGAAATAAGAATATGTACGATATCTGTGGAGTAAATATGTTGATAATTACGTCTGTGACCCGTAATAATCCAACAAAAGCATTACAGTACAGTAATCTTATAAAAAATTCTAATGGCCATGTCCACCTACTAACAAAAAATTAGATATATTTTTATTGATTTTGTATTGAAATCAGTCGTTAATTAAACAATATATTTTCCCTTAGTACGTGGAAATACAGATTTATTTGCCGATTACGTCAAAATAAACAAACCACTTCCCAACGTTTACCCAAGGCATTAAATCTAGACATCCATCTGCGGAGATCTTATCTCGGCGCAATAGAACTTTCAGTAACGACCAAGGCCTCCTCTGTCGCAAGGAATCAGCATCGGCATTAACAACAATTGACTTCCTCTTACTTTTAACTTAAACACGGACGGAGATGGGACTGAAGTCGAAGCGAAAAATGACACCGTAATGCCCGCCAGTGGCGTAGACCAAAAGTAAAGTCACAAAATGTAAAAACAATCAGTTTCAGTGCTTTTCAAATAAAACTACCTAGTCAAATAGTATAAACCGATAATATTGCTTTATTCATTATTTTATTATTTTTTCGTTGTATTTTTTATTTACCAATCAAATTCAAATCCGTCTCCCTTACATTGAAAAATCAATCGGGTTTTGTTAATACTACAGTAAAAAATAGACTTTATATAATTATTTATTTTATATTATTTCATGATTAATAATAATTTCATCAAGTCGTTGGTGATTGCTATGAGACGAGCATTACTAAATTAATAATTTAAATATTGTTCCTATTTAAATCCATAAAAATAATTATTATTTGAGATGGAAGAATTCACATTAACTCCGCCAGAAATTATTGAATCAGTAAAGCAAATATAGTGCTTATAATTATTACCAGAAAAAAAGAAGACGATATATCAGCAAACATATAAAAAATTTATTGATTACCGGGCTGACAATAACATTATGTCTTTTTCAAAAAATGTACTATTGGTATATTTTTCTGAATTAAGCAAAAGTATGAAATCTCCTTTCTTCCTTATGGTCAATATAATGCGATGCTCAGAGCTACTGTGAACGTCTACAACATCTATATCGGAAAGTATCTAAAATTAAAAGCATTCTTGAAATGGCAAAATTTATGCGTGGGGGCATGTCGATTTGATGAATTACTTCAAATAAAAATTGGAGATATTGAAATAGATTGCTGATCACTCTGCCAACTACAGAAACAAAGAAAAAAGATCTACAGGCTACATTGAGGCTCGTAAATCAGTGGAGGTGATAGAAATGTATACGCCCAGTTGAAGAATGCGAGTGCGGGCAAAGGGAAACGGACACAGTTGCATTGGGCTACTGGGCAATAAATCTCAACAGTTGACAAGTGGTTGATAAATTGTCCAGCAGTGCAGTGCAGCAATGCGGAATTTGGTGTGATTCAGGTAATTTTAATGTATTATAGGCACCTTCTATCAATCATTCATATTACAATTGTGAAAGGGAGAAATATGAGGGATATTTTGTTTACTAATATTATTACAACATGGCATTTTGGAGACCTTGTGAAACGGAACAAAACGAAATTTACCACCAATATAATAAAATTGTTTGATGACATAAATAATTAAAATATGTTGTTGGCCAAATGAACATAATAGAAATTTTCTACACTTTATATACAAATTATTATAATTTTTTATTTTTAGCAGACAACTTTTTTAAGGACGCCTATGAAACTCATTAAATTTTATTGCCAGACGTTTGCATGTTCAACTGACTTCGGAAAGACTATACATCAAGTGGTCGAAGCAATTTTTTAAATAATTCAACCACTTTGAAGGATTCAATAACCATCTACTAGTGAAAATACTTCAACCCAAATAGACTTTCAAAGTAATCTGCGCAGCGGACCCCCCGCAACCGGCGCCGCTGGCGTCGGCCGATTTGCAAGTGAAAGAAGAATGGTCGGCAGTGATTTACAAGATCTAATTGCTATTCCAACTGCGCGACGGCCAGGTATCCGTGGCGCCAGCTCGTCGCGCTGAAACAATAAGAACCAAGACGTGACATATAGGATAAATACTGTCTACCTACCTGTGCGGTGCAATGGCTGTTGTTGCTTTGTGCGTTTATGACTGTCGCACTGTCGGGTACCGAGCCATAATTGGAGGCGATTTGGGCGCTGCGTGGAATTCAAGATCTCGAATCTACAGGGTGTTCCCTACCGGAGAACGGAAGCGTTCAAGAAGTAATGACTGATTCTAAATGAGATTGTTTCTCACGAAATGGATTTTGAAGAAAAAGAAGAGCATTATTCTTCAGATGCTACAACTAGTTTTATGGAGAATGTTACCTCGTGATGGAACAATTTCAAATATGTCGAAAAAAAATAGTTTTCCGCACTTCTAGGTTAGGATATCTCGGAAACCTGATTGAAAACGTATTTTTTCGAGTATGCGGCAGATTGGTATCAAATCAGCTAGTAATTTAAATTTTATAATAATTTTCAGTTTTTTCTTTTGAAAAAAAAAAATGTCTCACTAAGCTACGTCATTCTTTTTCACACGCCACTAAGTATAATAGGTGTGTCTTTACTGTCTTTTACACGAATTCTGTCTCGTGTATTTCCTGTATTGCATCCAATTTTTCACATCCAGACAACTTTTCCCTCGCCGCATAAACGCAGTGATTTCAATATCCTTGAGTAATATGATAATTACAGTCGGACTGTTTTGTTCCGTTTATGGTCAAAATTCGATTACCAGCCTTACTCTGAACGCCGGTAAGCTCCTTGAAAGTGTACCTTGATGGCGCCAAGCCTTTGCCTTATTGTTCATTTGTTATTATTTATTTATGAGCCACAGATCCAATATCTTTCTATGTAAATAAGCTTAAGTTTATGGCGTGGTTTACAGCTCGAGGCGCCGACAGTTCAAATTTTGTTAATGGCCCATAATTCAACAAAAAGGAAAATAGCTCGTGCGGATTTCGCTTTTAAGAGAATTTAGCATAATGTATTCCGTTTTCCAGGAGCAGGTATCCTCATTATTTTAAAGTAGGTGCCTAGTAAGAGTAGGAACGCCATTTTTATTGCAAGCAATAAAATACATAAGGAATTAACAAATAATATTGTCTATATAATCTAAAATTAGATTATATGTCCATACCTTTTTTTTAAGTAGTCTTTGGTGTTACCCATAACACAATGGAATAAATTGATCTTGACAAATTTGATTGAATAGCTAAATAAAAATCCTATTAAAGTAAAACATAACAGAGAGGAAATTTTGAAAAATTACAACAGTGTATACCAAAGACAGATCAGTTTCATTTATACCATAATTCCTTCCTATTTGGACTATATTCTTCTTCAGCAAATAGTACATAGCATAAAACATATAAATACAGTACATAGTATATACTGGTGGCGCCACATACTGACTACAATCGTCATTTCAACCAATGAGTACATATTATGACAAGAGATTCGGAATGCTTGTCCTTCTCTACAAGCAGCTTAGGCCACAGGCGTCTAGAGGGCACCTCAATCGATGTCAAATCTAAGAAGGCATTATATTATATCATAACAGCCCAAGGGATAAATCCTTCAGCTTCAGTTCACGGAAAGCATTCTTGGAGACCTAAACACGATAGTCTAATAACATTTTAAATTGATTTGTAATTGTGTACATTTAAAAAATATGATTTGTGTTATATAATCAACGTCTTGTTTAGTCAGAAAATCTGTCAAGCTTGGGGATGACAATACCAGACGGCGACACTCCTTGTTATCCTTATTTGTGAGGTAAATAAGGATTACAGGTACTGTCGCCCTCTGGTGCTGTCATCCCCAAGCTTGTCTAATTATATTATACAAACAAAGCTCAAAGTTTTTTCTCCATTAAAATTCTAGGAGCGATTTTTAAAACTGTCAATGTTATACAGAAATCTGTTCAATTAAACTCTTGAAGTATATTAAAATAAAAACTAATTTGTTGCCCTCTTAGGGTATCAGAGCATGTATATTTTTGTCCCTCAACTCTTTTGAACACATTATTTCTTAAATAATATAAAACACAGGTATTCATGTATTAATTTAATCACAGTGGGCAGATATATCTCGGACTTCGAGCATATACTACTGGAGGCAGCATGCCATTGCGAAAAGTGTGGCTGAGTGTGCGAGAGAGACAGACAGTATCTCAGTACTTGTTGTTTCATTCTTCGCTTCAACGACGGGAGCCAATGAGCGCGAGCATTCATTTCCAACCAATCGCGTGCGTGCTATACTGAGACAGCGTGTACTGAGATACTGTCTGTCTCTCTCGCAGACTCAGCCACACTTTTCGAAATTTCATGCTACCTCCCGTAGTATATATGCTTGAAGATGTCGGATCTTAAAAACTTTGGGATGACAACAGTAGATGGCGACACTTCTTGCCGTCATTAGTTACAGCAGCAGACCACTGAATCGTTATTTGTAGTGCAGTTTGCAGCGGTTACAGCCACTATTGAAATAAGGATGACAAAATCACTAGATATTGCCAAGATCTACTGCAATTTTGGGGCAAAATGCTCCTTTTGTCAATAAGCTTTTTATAAGCTACTCTATTAGATAATAGCTGTTAAATGGCGATTTGTCATATGACATTTTAATATTTTATTAATTTAACAATAACTTGGTGTTCAGATTTTAATTGAATTATATTAAAATAAGAGATACTGGGCAAAAATACAGTTATATTGGTTGTCGTACGCTTATAAATGGATACTCTTGCGGCAAAAATAAAAATAAAGTCCATACGTCAATTATGTCACTCGCTGTTAATTGGCGGCACTGTTTAAAATGCTGTAATATCCACTGTTGACACTATGCTACTGTTTTTTTACAGAACCAACGTAGATCAATATAGGGACTTGAAGGACGATAGTCCCGCCATCTGGTATTGTTCCCCCACCACCGTTTAACCAAAAAAAAAAAGTGGTCATTGATTTTTTAGATTCAAATCTAGATGTCAGCACCTTCGGGAATAACGGCGTGATTGTGCAGTTTACCAATTTTTTAAATCTACCTTATTATCGATATTATTTAGATCCGAGTATGAAAAAATACAATTTTCGCAGTTCTTTAAAGTAGTTAAAAATGTAAAAAATAGAAAGTAATATTTTAATAAATTATTTATTTTCTTACCAATTTACATACAAAATTTATTCTAAATGTTCTTAAGATCATAATATCACATTTCTGATGTGGATATTACAAACCACAGACGTACTCCTAATTAAGTAATGTACAACATTACAGTTTACACCACCTTCACGAGAAAATGATTGCCTAAAAAATAAGTACTAGGCACATTTTAAGTCGCAAAATATTTTGGCTAAACAGATTGTTAGGCTACACTCACAACCTCCTACTAGAAAACTATTTACAGAGTTCAATTAAAATTTTAAATCAACAGAAATAAAAAAAAACTCGTAAAACTCGTAGAGGAACTAAAAATATTGTCTCGATATTCATGCTAAGGCTGCTTAAATTATGTATTTAAAAAAAAAACATCTCGTAATTGCGCAATAAACTGAGTATGAATATTGACAATATTTTTAAACATCCTGTACATTTGGTGTATAAAGTGTTGTAGACAGGTAAAACATATTTTTGTTGTTCTTATTTACACCTTTCTTTAATTATCGTTTCAGATGTTTCAATTTTTGGTTATTTAGATATTAAGAATATAAATATCCACAACACTCGAATTAGCTACATGAAAATAAGGTAAAATTAAATAAATATGATTTGAAGTACCATTAAAAATTTGCTATTAAAAATTATCCTCCAAATGATCAACACTTGGTAAAGTTGCTTAAGTAAAATTACTTAAAAAAAATGAAAAATTAAGTAGATCAATAAGTATTCCAATGAAATATGCCACTGAAATAAGTACTGGGATGTCATGGCGATTGAAATTAATTACCTAGGAATGATCGTTTGAGATTAAGTTAAAGTCTGTCTTTTTAATAAGATTCTGGCAAAGTATCCCACTTCTGATTTTCAATAATCGCGGTCACGTGTTTCTAATCTAAGATGTAAGTTTTAGTGTTAAAAGATTGGCTTATAGCAAAAAAGTATTCCCAATTCATAGTTTCCATAGCTGACTAAAAAATTTCCTTAGCTTCATGCCGTCAAATATGACCACATTTTTAAGCCAACCTCTCAACACTAAGTTTTACACATCATATAACTAATTTAATTTTCAATTCAATTTATTCGAATTGTGCATCAACCCCTTTCAATGGAATAAAATAAAAAATATTTTTGATGTTTTCTATGCACATGCGTTTCCTTTTCATTGTTTTCTTAACTGGCAAAAGTGCTTCAATCCTTGAACACATTACTGTTCAACAGTTAAGGTACTTAGTCTTTGATATATATAAATATAAATATTAAAACTTAACAACGTTAATACTTTATACAGTCACAGCCTATCTAATGTAGATAGAAGTTAAAAGTCTTCGCCCTCCATGTTCGACAAAAGGGTCTTTTTGTCCTCCTGGAAACTCCTTGGCTCATAGCAGGGCTAAAACAACAAACAATCTCATAATCCCAATAAAAATGCGGCGATCGTAAAGCGGCGATTATATACACAGCGAATTGAATATGAAATTGTACCACACTTGATATTACATACATTTTTGGTCCTACGACGACCGGATTTTGTACGCAATAAATCAAATCCATTTTCTTTAGATACAAATATCACACGATTTCATGGCGGGCTATTGGTAGGAACCGATGTGAACAAAGTTGTCGCGTCAACGATTGATACGAATTTGTAAGAAGACAGCGATGTGTAACCACACAAATACAAATTAAGATATCGTAGATTGCTACTAAAGCATAAGTAATTTTACGTTACAGAAGCCAAACTCAACACAACATAAAACTGCAAATTTAAACCTCGAAGACGTCCTTTTCGTTTCCATCCAATTCGTTTTGAGCAATAGTTTCGTGCTTATCAAGTGTGTGATCACTGTTTATTTCATTGGAATATGTAAAGTGAACGTGATACAGAGGAAGCGGAGCTTTAAACAAATCCGTATGATTTTGCACAATCAAATTTTCATATGAATTTTCATCTAATGTAACCGCCGAAGTTAATAAAGAAGTATTTTTTCATCAAAAATATATAAAAAAATCAATAAATACTTACAGTTTCGCATACGTTCATGTTGCAACAGTTCTCGATGGTGATCTCGCACTGTTCCGTGTTAGGCTGTGGCCGATAAGTTAAAGGCGTGACGTTTTTGTTGACGATGATCCTCTTCTTGATCCTGGGGCGCCTCTTGCGGATGATGCGGATGTAAACGGCGAGCGTAATGATAATGAGCAAACAAATAAGTACCAAAGCGGCGAGATAGTACAGAGGATTGCTTAGACTGCTGAAGAAGTTGTCCTGTTCCTTGGAGGCCGACAATCTCGCGGCTGTGCGGTTTCTGTCGGAGAATACGTTGAAGCCCTCGCTACACCTGAAAACAAGATAAATTTTCAATACATTTTATTCCTTATTTTGAAAAAAAATTAAATATATTCGTGTATACAAGATCTCTCACCTGCACAGCAACTCAAACTTCTCGGAGAAGAGATCGTCCCCTCTATCCGTACAGTAGACGTCGCAGATCTCGGTACTATACTCGCATCGGTCCCCCATGAATCCGTTAGGACACCGACATTGCGGCCTATCTCGAGGCGAAACGATGGTGCATTCACCACCATTCAAACAAAAGTCGTCGCATTTGTTGCGTTCGCAACGTCCACCGACGAAACCTGCGTCGCAGCGACACGTGAGCTTTCCCAAGTAGGATATGCGACACGCACCGTTGACGCAGAAATTGTGGCAGATGGATGTTTCGCAGTACGTGCCGTTGAAACCTCTCTTACACAAACACTTATTATCGACGAGCTCTCCGTCGTTTAAGCAACTTTTCGTTTCCGGTTCCTCAGTCTGAGAGACTTCGGCTGTCTCTTCTCTCTCGCCTTCCTTAACCGTTTTGATGCCTGCTTCTATGTATTTACACTCGCTTAAATCGTTGATGCGGAAATTGTTGGTCACCAGCCCCATAGGCCTTCCATCGAATTCGATGATTTTCTCAGGCTCCGACTTTTTCGATATGGAGATGCGATACACGCCGTTGTTGTTAATATCTGTCCAATATATTGTATCCCCATCGACCGCTAGACCAAATGGCTTGATGTGGGTACCTTCGTGTACCAACTCTCTCTCTTTTCCTTCCAGGGTGGTACTCTCGATTCTCCCGTAGATGGAGCCACCTCTACTGTCTGCCCAGTACAGTCTTTGGGACTGGTAGTCTATCGCTATTCCTTCGGGAGTTACAACATCACGATCTACCAGTGTCTCGTGGCCAGTACCATCCAGCCTTGCTCTTTCTATGGAAGGGTATTCGGACTTCTGATTCGTCCAATATATGTACCTGGAACAAGTGTTTTGTTGTATATGTTTGAAAGTTGAAAAAGTGGTCCGATTTGATACACGGTGAATGTAGACAAAATGTTGCGGACAGCAAATTGATTTGATAAGAATTTATTTGAATTAGCTTAATATCTGTTCTCTACAAGCAATTTTGAATACTTTTTAATTATAAAGATCAGTTTTTTTTTGTAATCTTGGAGAGTACTGATTTACACAATATTACAAAAACATTACACATTATCTACGTGTCTAATCTATAATTTGTTGAGTAATTAGAATGATTTCTTTTGTCTTGACAAACTCGTATCTGCTGAGAAAATAACATACCCTTTGAGAATACAATGTTATCAGCTTATTTCAATATGTAAGTTTATTAATATCGATTAGGCACTTACCTTTTGCATATGTCAATTACGATGGCATGGGGGTACTCGTGTTTGAAGGAAAGAAATTCCTTGGACTCGTAGAGGGTCTCATTCATAGCAACGTAGTTAATAGTGCTGTTTATAGCGTCTGTCCAGTATAATACGTCATCTATTGGATCTATGGCTAACCCCTGAAAGATTACATTACACACATTATTTAGAAATAAACTATAGACATGAATTAAATTTTTAATGAACGATATCGTTTACTTACAAGAACATCATCGGGAAGATCTTGTATAATCGGTGTAATATCGGTATCAGTCTCTTCGGTCAGCTGGACAGTGAAAATGGTATCGTTCAGTCTGTCTGTGTTACTGACAATGAATTGGTCACGGATGTTGTCGTATGTTAGTGCCTTTAATTTGTTGAATGGTTGTGTTGACGACTGTATTACAGAACCATTTGGCTGTAGCAGTTCTATGTGGTTGCCAATCGCTACTGCTAGTTCTGAAAATAAGAAAAAAAACGATAATTAATATTGCAAATATTATTTTCGCTAGATTTTCGTTTTATTTTCATAATTTTCAATGCATGCGTAGAAAAGATAAGGCACATCTATCTGATCGAAGTGAAGTTTTAATAAAAACATTTCACTTATTAGATAATGTAAATAGAAGTGCACTATTCAAGTAGGTCTTATCTAAATTGTACAAAAAATAATTTCAATATTTCAATAACAATAATTTCAATGTCGTGAAAGAAATCCTAAATCGTTGGGCACATAAAATAAAAAGTTGTCTGTGCTTTTCATGCGATATATATGTGATCCGTAGTATTTTTACGCCCTGATCTCGAATGCGGTGTCAGAATTGAGCCTTCACGGATTCGTGATCAGTGACCCCGAAAACCCTCGTATACCAAATTTGGCGCGATTCTGTTATTTTTTGAAAATTTGGTAGGCCATCTTGGATCCGCCATCTTGAATTTTGCAAAATTGACTTCCGATCCGTGATCAGCGACCCCGAAAACCCCCGTATACCAAATTTGGCGTAAATCTTATTTTTTGAAAATTCGTGATATCTGATCTTAATTGACCCGTTTTTTTAGGTTAGAAAAATAACCATCAATTCTGACCGCAGATTCACGTTCGGCGGGGTCTTAATCATATAAATGAACATTTGAATATAGGAAACAAAATTTTTTGTACTTTTCCTAGCACTTTTCGTGAATTTTTTGCTATATTTGACCTGTTTTTAAGGTTAGGAAATTCCTGTGATGTGATAGCTCAATTCTGACACCGAATTCGTGATCAGGAGGCAAAAATACTACAGATAATCTACGTCGTATGAAAAGTAGACAACTTTTTTTTGTGTGGCTAATTTTTTTATTTATGATACATTATTCGAAGGATACATTTATTGAAATAAATCTCTCCTCATATCAACTAATATGCTAAAAATAAACAAATTATCATTATTGTTTTATCAGCAAATACATGAAAGTTTTTGCTTTAGCTTTCCATACGTAAACAAATTTTATTAAGAACACAACATTGGCAGAGTCACCTTCAGAAAATTTAGTGTTTGTTACATGCCATTAGTGTAAGTTTGGTTGCGTAACAATCGCCATCACATCTATTTGGGAATTGTTAAGGTTTATCCAAGAAATAGACCTCCCGAAGAGCGTCACAAAATTTGAATTTTATGCAACCGATTGTACAGTACTTATAACAATTTCCCATAAATATGTCTTTAACGTATCTAAGTAGTTCAAACAACAATATTAAAATAAAAAAAATATTTAAAATTAAAATTTTATTCATGTAAGCTGAATATCATCTATTAAATTAATTAAATATGCTATGGACGCAATATGTGTATAAAAATGCGTGATTATTTAAATAGGTATTTAATAATGTGACAACAAAAAACTTGAGCAGTGTCTATTAGTAAATTGCGCATCTTGTAGATGAACCAGCAAAAACTAAAACATCTCAAAATGATTAGACGAACGTAGATTATTCGATGGTTGGATTTTTGATCCTTTGTAAAGCGTCATTGTGATGATCCGTTATTTTCACATTTATGATTACTGGCTACAGTTTTGTATGAGTAATGATGATATATAGACATTTTAAAATATCAGTGTATGTTTATCTTGTAGATATGTACGTCTAAATAAATTTTGAACTACTAAATTCGGCAATATTGGAGCACGTCTGAAAATTGCATAATACAGCCTTCCGAGTATTTTTAGAAAACACCCAACAATACCAATACATGCCCTGCTATGTCACATGCTGTAAAGTAGTTTCATTTCAGTTTGAAAATTGTCAAGATCGCCCAACAATCTATTTAGAGATGAAGCATGCGCGATTTGGGTGAGAACCACGTGGGAAATGCAATTACTTACTAACGGAGAGTTGCTAGCATTGCTAGCAATAGCAATGCCAGATTCAGATTAAATAAAATATATAGAATTTATTATTCCGAACTGGTTAACAGTAGGTACTGCTCCAATTATTCAAGGATTTATTTTGTCGTATTTACATATTAACCAATCATAAAACTGGAGCTGATATAAAATTTAAAATAAAATATTGCTCTAAAAATTCGAGCAGGTTGTAATTTTACAATTTATTTTGTTGTAGTGGGAAACCGCAGAACAATTTGCGTTTCACACAAATCATTTAAATCTGACATTTTACAAATTATCTTAAATACATTGCTATGTAAAAAATAAATGTTATAATTAAACATCTATTTCGTCTTGTCACCTAACAGGTTGCCAATACTGATGTATGTTTCTATTTTCTCCTCACTTTTTATATTTTTTCTTGAATTGTTAATGACACGAGGTGTTTTTTAATAGGTAATTTTTAGACATTTTAACTAAGAAAAATAGAAACATCATATAATCAAAATGGTGTTTGTTTTATTGAATTACATGATTATTTTTCAATTATAATATAAAAATTTCCTCTTTGGAGGAAAAAGTAATTTACTATGAGCAGTTATTCTTCGAAATTGGAAAACAATTGAAAAAGAGATCATTAATATTTTATTTGTCTCATATTTTCCGTTTGATTTCGTACACGGTTTTATCCGGCCAACGTAATTTAAGCTACTGACGACCACGACTGAGAAGTGGATTGAAAACAAGAAAATCCATTAATTTTCACATTCATATTATCTACTAATTTTCTGTTGAAATATTTCCTATCAAATGCTTGCTTACTGTATTTCTATAGAAATCTATAGATACCTATTGCAGTTAAATACCTATCTATCAAATTATTGCACGTAAGTTTGGTATTCCGTATGATATTCGAGAACATATCGCACGAAATATGAACAATTTAATTGTTTAAACAAAATATTTATTATTGTTTGTTTAATTACTAATCTACGTTTGAAGATGATTAACGCAAATCGGTTAAATTGTTAAAAACTGTTTTGAAAATTGTGGATTGTTATTAATTTAGTCAATGAAATCCAAAATTACTATTTGCATTAATATGCATGGATGTATTGATTTATATAAGAATGGGAAAACCATTTTTAAAAATCAACAGTCTTTATTAAAATCTATTAAAAAATTAAAAGAATGAAATGTGTTAATAAGTCATTTCTATACAGGACAGTCTAGGGTGATATCGACTTTAACAACCTTATTATGGAATTTTCAGATTTATCATTATCTTAAAATTTTAATTTTGTTACAAAGATTGATTGTATAATTACAAGTGCTACTCCAAGACCGTGTGCACAAGCTGCACTCATTTTATTTTATGTAATTATGAGCCATTTTCTTTTGCACACGAACTTTCATTGAAATTTTACGATTTAAAATACTTTAACATATGAAAAAAATATCGGAAATAGATACCTAAACAGTACTACTTCGTTATTTAGTGCAATATGATTGTTTTATTATTTCAAATTATAAAAAGTAAAAGTAAACTATTAAAAATTACTTATTATAAGCAATAGAAAAAAAAATCGACACAGGAATTGGGCAAGTTGAAATTTTTTGTGAAGCGTAGTCAAAGGTTTATCAAATTAATCTACTAGGTACTTTAATTAATTTATTTACTTAAATATTTTCTTTAGTATTTCAAATCACGGAAAAATCATAACTGAAAATTCACACAATTATAGGCCCACCTACAAGCAGTCAAACTTGTGAAACTTTGTTAAAAAAAAACAATTGTCGTTAATATATTTAGAGAACATAAATGACCCATTTTTATGCATGTTTATAAACAAAGTTTAACATATCTGGACAAATTTTTTTGGTGCCACTTTTTGAAAATGATCGTCACCGCATTTACTTTAAGTTAAGTAATTAAAGTAATTAATGATTTTCTAATTTTGCTCTACAGTTTTTTTGTTAATCAAAGTAGTCTTTACTGGCAAACCTGAAGGGAGTGTAAGTATAACCTTTTAAGTTAGTAGCAACAAAAAAAAAATCATCCTAAAAAACTGGCATGACGATCACAAATGAAGTTTTAAATTCTCATCGCCACTGTCTGAAGTACCAATGATAGACTATGGCGCAATTTTTCTCCTTATCAAAGTGTCTTATCTTCATGATTTTTACAATTTGCACGGTCAAAAGTCAATTCAAAATTACAGGGAATTACTTTATTGACTAGAAAAACAGAAAAATCTTAAAAGTTAATTAAAATTTATTATTCCTTGAACATAAACATTAGATTATTGCTATCTTAATAAAGTTTCGTTTTCGTTACAAACAAATAAATATTTACATTTACGCGCGTAAATCTACAGCGATTCGATACTTAATATCTAATAAACCACTAATTTACTTATTTTGCGGGCACGTACGAAGAAACAATTGAAAAACTCAATTGTTTTCTTGTTCAGCGATTTGCTACCTCGCTTTACGACAACAAAAATAGCAATCTAGAAGTCTGCGAGCAAGCAGAAAGCGATTATGAGAGCCGCCGTCATGTAATCTAGGTGCACGAACTGCAAAAAGCCACTTTTTGCAAACGGCTCAAATGTCTGGGCCTACGTGACCGACTGCATGTTCAAATTCCCGACCACGTGGTATCGATTGAAGAGCACGGTGGGCATGCGTTTCGGGTATCTAAATTACGACCATTTGAACCGAGTGAGATTGTAAGCCTTATCCACTTATTTCTTTTATAAGTGGTAATTAATTGGACAACCGTCATAATGACTGGATTCGAATTGTGTTGGCTAAAGTCGATCATGGGCCTATTTTCTTTGCAATAATAAGTGTCATCACCGTGAACTTTGCAAGTCAAGCTTACGACACTATTGTGTTTGTTTTACACTTTGAATATAAAATTAATACATAAAAATGGGCATAATTTGTATAGGGAGGCCAAAACGTAGACTTTCTAAGTATAATCCCTTCACTTCTAATAAAGATTGCCCATTTGTGTCACTTTTATTTTGGAATATTTGGAATATAATGTATTTTAGTTTCAGTACTATAATGTTTTCCCAAAAAACTTCCCGTCTACCCACAATCGAATCATACTAAACATAGTTAAAAGTAAAAATAGTTCTTCAAACAGGACAACTAAGATATTTTTCATTTTCAATAATTTATTCCATTGTTTATTTTTTAGGTAAAAATTTTAAGGGAAAAAGGTGCTTTTGTTTAATATCGATATAATGGACTGTTTTCGAAATAAACGTGATTAACCGTGAAGATAATATACACACAGGAAAACAAAAACAATTTATGCAGCAAAATAAGTACGAAATATCAAATGCCATTTGAGATTATGCATTTATATAAAGAACTAATTGTTGTTTTGGAGTATTTATTATATGCCGAAAATAGTTGTGTTTACAGTTAAATTCGTTGTATTGAGAATAAACAAATATACTTATATAACTTAAAAAAAACTACGAAAGTATTAAAAACGGCGACAAAAATGTATGAAGCTTTATCAATTTAATTTAATTATTAATTTTTTTAGGGGTTAAGTCTGTGGAGAGCGCTTAGCTTCCAGATACCCAAAGTTCAAAGTAACTATCAGTAAAATGACAGACTTAAAAAAATTGGTTAAAATAACAACGCTGTTAGCCAAATGTTATTCAGATTTAATGAGAAAATAGAGCTCTGGGTGAGGCTGAATAAAAAAAGGTTTATCCAAACCTGCGAGATTGTCCATCATTTCTTGAACACACTGTATACAAAAACTTGTATAATCCTGTTAGTTTGCAATACATTCAGCGACAATACAATCTTATAAATTGTTTTTCAGCAATACGACATATTCAAAATGAGTATCAAAATGAATTAAGAGAATAATCCTGTTTTTTTTTCCGGTTTATTATTTGCTAACTTAAATTAATTCTAAAAATGTTGCTAAATTCCTTATCAAATGAAGACGTAGGACAAAACTCCATAAACCAGACAAAAATAAAAAGTATCCTCTACAAACTTTTTTCAAGTAATTTTATCCTAAAAATAATAAAATATGTTTTATGTTAAAGCTATTTTTGTGATAATTTCGCAATTTGCGTGTAATTCCGTGAAAACTTCGCTAGATTTCTCAGTAATGCACCACCATTTTTGTTAATGATAAAGAAATTTTCGACTATGTGGAATGCGAACAACCAAAATTGCACGAAAGTTGATAAGAAACCTTTATCGTACACGTGATCAAATATACATCGATATAAATATATATCAATTATTTATTTAAATAGTTGTGTTTACTAAATATTATGCGCAATCGTTATTACTGAATAATTTATTTGTTTTTATTTATAAAAGTAAACACAATTTAATTAATAATTATATTTTTTCAATTATGAAAGAAAAAACTGCATAACGTCATAAACACATCTTATTCGATTTTTTTCAATGAATTTGTACAAGCAATATAAGAATGTCGACACCTGAAATCACAAACTAAATAATTAGAGAGAAATTTTACTAATTGGCAAATCTTTCTGATAATCATTGTTTGTATTACATAAAAAATGGTATTAACAAATAAAATTAGACGCTAAAATTTTTCGAATTTTTCCTCAAATCTATACAAATGCGAAAGAATAAATTAAATTTTATTATGAGAGAATCTGCAATCGTGTAGGGGTGAGATAGAACCTACAAAATCGCGAGCTAACATTGTTTTTGTGCTCATATTAGCTTATTCAAAATATCCTTAGGACATTTCTTAGAAAACTGACCGAAAGGACCAACTTACATCCTGATTAACGCGGAACAAGCTTATTTCAAGTAGGTGAAAAAATAGTAAATCGTCCAAGGTTCGCATTTGTTTCAAATAAAAAGCACACGGAGAGCGTAACCATTTTTTTAAATTAATTTTAAACGTTCTGGCTCAAAATAGACAGCGATAAGATGTACCTACTGCGAAAGAGACAGCTGCTAATGAATTTGGTTGACCAACCCCAAGGCCGTTGTTCATTTTTTTAATTTATTCCCAACCGAATTTCGATGTACACGTTTTGACCCCAAATCAAACTCATTTCAACCGCAACGATAAATAGTAAAAGTATTCCGATAGAAAAAACGCTTTAAGGTTAATATTTTTCCTTGTTCGTCTTGAGTGCAATATTTTTTTCATAAAAAAAACCGTAACAGATATTAGTTGGTTCATAAATAACTGTGTTTGAATCCTACATAATTGAGTCCTTGTAATAAATGCCTAACAAACCAAAACGGTTTTATTGTGCTGCGATAAAGGAAGTAAACATTGCATGGAACTAGGTTATAGTTCATTCAGGAGATATAAGAAATAAGTGTGTTTTCAGAGAGCATTTATTTGTGGCAACTAAAACAGGACATCGGGCACAATTAGAAGTAAATAATAAATGTGAAAATATTTAACCTATTATTACTTTTAGAAGAAGATCACTGATAGCTAATTCTTAGTTTATTTTTATATTATTCTGTTCTTTTCCTGTTATTTTCCCATGAATGTTCATTTTTTTTTTCGCTTTCTGCCTTATTTATATAATCATATCAACATCAGAAGTATCGAAGTTCACCGGCATAATATTTAGTAGATTACAGATTAGTATTGATAAAATAATATCTACGTAATAATATCTCGTCCATCTATAAAAATAGATAAACAAGAAATGAAATATGTGTCACAGTGCCAAAATGATATCAGTAAAAGAACTTTCTTTCGTCCATAAATCAATGTAAATGTTTTTGCAATCTTATTTAGAAAATAATATTGGAATCCATGGCTACAGACGAAATACAAACCATGCATCCACATGACAGTAACATATTACTAAAAACGCAGAGAATTTGATAGCTTTTTTGTTAATTAAAAGTAGGTACTTAACCAAAAGGGTGCCGCTCTTCAAAAAAAAAAAATAATAATAATATTTAGGGAAACTACAATCTACCACTTTCTCCTAATTAACGGAAGTGGACTATATAACAGCGAGTGTACCAATAAACTATTGAGTTTGACATGGGTCAAATAAAAAGTCGAAAAAGGTCATTTTGTATGACTAAGTTGATTAGATTTGTGGCAAATTAAAATCTACTCGTCTGAAAGTATTGAGCTGGCCAAGGGTACTACAAATTAAAACAAAAAAAAATTGTCGCTTAAATTATTTCCTGGCTACTACGAATGGAGTTTATTGGCTTCAAAACCGAAATAGTGAACGGACAAAATGTTTTTTGAATTTAGAATATGCCGAACTGTATAGTATCATCGTATCTTTCGTGCCGTTTTATGACAATCATTTTTTTACTTGCTTTATTTTTTGGTGCAAAAGTGTGACATTATAAAAAAAATGATGAATAAGCAAGGCAAAAATTAGTATTATCTAAAAATAAAAATTGTAATGTAATGAATGATCAATCATCAGCAGTAGTACTAAAAATTAAATGCATATACATAAAATCAATTGATTGCTGTAAATGTTTAATAAAAATAACAATGCATAATACAATTCTAACCCATTTTGCAATAGTTTTTCAATTTAATTCATATTTAATATTCTAAATTAAAAGAGTGTTGCTTAGTTCATTTTATAATTATTTACTATACTATTGTTACTGCATTGTTAATATAACACAGATATAGAAACTAAAATATGACAAAAACAACTAGATCAGACTCATCTAGTACAAAAAATCATGAGAATGTAATGTATAAAAACTAGTTTAAAGTTGTAAATACGAACAGTATTTATCACATAAACATATAAATAATTTTCTAGAAAAATATCTTTCGCGGATTATTTTCTATTTGTCTAAAAATAGAGGTCAGTTTTTATCACATAGTTCATTATTATTGTTTACAAAAGTAGTGCATTGTAACGTAATGCTTCTGTGAACGTAAATTTGTTTGCAACTGTCGATAAGGTTATCTATACAGATACAGATATATTCACGGTACTTGTTATTGTTATATCATCATCTATTCTGAACAAACTCGTCTGAGAAATATACGGCGATATTATATTGTAGAAAAGAGCATGTGAAATATTAGAAACTTTTGAGTTTGAACTTTTAACTAATGAGAGTTGAGTGCAATGCATTTTTCCGAAATTGATGCACTGTGCTTTTCATTGCAATATGTTCAGTTTTCTGTCTCTTTCTGAAAAGTAGAGGCCTTTTTCTGGAAAATTTTCTTGGCACATGACTTGGCAAACCTGCAATTTGTTGCATAAAAATATTTCTCTTCAACGTAGACAGTGGTTCTCAAAATGTAATGTAGATAAAAAAATTGAAAAAAAATGATATAGTAATTGTGAAAAATAACTCAACCTGCATTTCGACTAATGCAAAACTCTTGAACCAGATAACACGGGTATGAACTTTTTATCATCTTTACTTTACATGATGATGTATTTAATAGATTTTTAAGTGAAAGGTAATAAAAGGTGCCATCGACCTCAAGTTTTTTAGCACAAAATATTTATTACAGTTTCGTGGACATCTAAAAACGCAACGTTTCGTGTCAATGAATTGTTTTGTGTGTGGCGTGGTTAAAATAAATCGATTGTATTAGAATTATTTCATTATTTCGCCCCTTTTATTTAGAAAATTAGATCTATGAACTTATTGAAATCCTCAGCTTCTGCTCTCTGTTTTGTATTATTCATTTTATTAAGAATAACTTTCGCACTTCCCTTTTATCACTTATTGATGGTTTTATTTATTATGTTAATTTGTACCTGTGGTGCTTGTTAAACACGTAATTAGAAGGAGCCCAAGAATTCTTTCCTCAAGGTTGAATTTGGAATTGTAATCTAATTACATAGTTAAGCAAATGAACATGGAAAATAATTAGTAGGTATCAATGAACGATTTCTTAATATTCCATGGCCCTGCGATCCACATACTGCCTCTATTACAACATTCGACCGTCATAGTAGACAATTTTTTTTATATCCTCAGTCAATCGAAACGCAAGAATTGAAAATTAATATGGACTAAAAATTTTGATAAGGTTAGATAGGAATTTTAATAGCTTACGTAAAAAATAAGGTACATACCTCGAATTGTGGTAGTTAATAGTTTTTCATTGTTTTTTTTTTAGCTTACAGAATAAAAAATTCACAGTGCATTGGAAATTATGTACGCATTCATAATTTTGTCGTCAGACTAATATCAATACAATGACATTAATTCCCAATTTTCCCAGACGATTACGCTCATAATTTTTTGCTGTAACCTTCAATTGAAATATATTTCAAGTTCAGTATAACACAGTAACAACAGGATACGTATCAGGACATAAAAAATAAACCGTAATTCAGATATATTCGACGATCCTCATTTCTATATTTTTTTCATTGTAGGCATCCACAAAGTCTTAATTGCAATCGAGACATCGATATTCTCGAAATCGTTCTCAATCGTACTTTAAAAACATCTTATTTGAGAATAAAAACAAACAGTAAATATAAGGATATTACATTACCTAAGTATATGTTAAATAAGAACTTTGGTTTACCCACATCTTTAAATAAAAGGGAACGAGGAAAAGAGTTCAACAGAACATTATTTCAAAAATTTGACTATATTCATAATAAATTAACTAATAAAACCAAAAAAAAGAAGAATAGGTTATTGGAGATAATGAAATACTTGTTTGTAATTGCGGACAATTAAAATAATACATGCAATATACATTGCATAAATTAGTTTTATTTTCAGTTCATTGCTCGTCGAAAAAATGGCACCAGTAAATATATAAAGCAATATCTCAAGATAAATAATGAACGCTCTAAAAAATTTCAATAACATGTAGGTTATTTTTATTTTATTATAATTTGTACGTTAGTAAAATACGTTTCTTGCAGACAAGTAATGCAAATGTCATTTATCTGAAGGATTACGTTGCAACAGTACAATGCACAACGTGTTATAGTAAATTATCGCATTACTTCAATTATGTCACTGATAAGTTCACATTGCATTATTTTCTTGGAAATATCCGACTCCAAGTCTAACTTACTCATATGCGGATTAAAACGTACATCAGAATATTGTTTATAACCTCACGTAGAAGAGATAGCAGCAGATAAGTATTATAATGCAAGTAAATAAATAAATTACGCCCAAAATTAGGTTACCCTTGAATTTGATGTAATAGATAAGTGATGATAAGCCAAACTCTCTGATTCTACGAAGCTGTGCCTGTGCGTCAATTTTTTTAAATAGGTTTGTTTATAAAGGATAAAGCACAGCGTCTACACAACAAAAAAAATTATTTCATGTCATATGCTTCTAAAAATTTTAAAATGAATGTCAAAATAAGAGTTAGAAAATAGGGTGGAGCCCTATTTGTAAGCTGTCGAGGCGCCCCTGACTTCTGTGTCAATTAGAGTGCAAAGAATAGATAGGAAGATCCAATATTAAAAGTAACAATATAATTTATCACTTATTTATTTGGAAATTTGTATATTTGACGAAAAATAAGTAATTGGTCGCTCGATTCGGTATTTTTTTTATACCTATTATTAGTATTACAGAGTAAAAAGTTCTAAATTAATTGACAAGTAGATATACCTACCTATTTATTAAATTAAAGGATGCTTGTTCTTAGTCCTTTATTTATTTGTTTAAACATCAGGCTAATTGTAGGATATATAAAACAACTATGTATCAGATGTAACATTGTTTAAAATTTTATAAATTCAAGGGCATGAGATTAGATTTCATTTATTCTGCATACAACAAGATATGAATATTATGCCTTCCAGACATGTTTTATGACTTAATTTAGAGGTAGTGTCTGCATCACATAGATAGGTAAGAAATTTGTCTTGGTGAATTGTCTGTAGTTCATGCAGAAGCAGACATTACATCTTCCTAACTTCTATCTTCGCCCCAGATTAGTTTTAGTGTAAATGCAATGCGAATGTAAAAGTAGGTACGTGTGAATAGTTCCAGGCCTATCGATCTTGATTTTAATTAACACACTAGCAGGAAGTACGTACAAGAAATCAAATAAGCTATGGACGTTCGAGTCATTGAAATGTCACGAAGAAATTTGGGTGAAAAAAATTTTGGCAAAAACCTGCACTCCTACCTACACATTTAAAAATATAAATTTCTAGGTTGAAGAGATAAAAATCGAATCGCAGCGTGTGACAAAATTATGTAACAGCGATAAACGTTTCATTCACGATTGTAGACGCGATATTATATAATGGTAGTTGGTTTGTGGCTGATGTGGTCAGTTTGTAGAATTTTCACGGCAATTCCGGCGAGCCCGGTGTACGTGACATTTTGAACCGTAGTCATGGCGCGCGAAAACCTCCTTATACAAAAGTCAAAATTCCCACTTACCCCAGTCCAGGATTTTGTCTTGGCCGGCGGCAAACCGTAAAACGGCGAAAATAACACTTAGTTTAATAAACATGTCGGGAGAAATCGATCAAAAAATTAGTAAAACCGTGCTGGGAGGTTGTGATACCACAAGGCACATGCAGTTCACACGGCAAATGCGAGCAGAAGCTAGATAATTGGAAGACTTGCTTTCAATATAATGGAAATGTGACAGAGGGCCTCTTTGTCTAGCACGTTCAAGTAATATTTCCGTCTCCACTGGCGTTTTCGATGGTCTGAGCAGTGGCGTGGCGTGACGCAGAAATTTTACGAGAGTATCAATTTTTCACACGTTGCTATAATGAGAATAATCACTGAAATATTTGTAGTTATCAATTTGATAAATGTAATATATATTTAACAATAAGAATCCTACGAACTAAAAACCAAATTCTCTTTCTCATTTACGAAAACTGGTTTTTAAAAATATTGTGCATTTGTGGACTTTTTTTACTATTTATTTAAATTAACAAACAAACAGACCAAATGGACTAGTCAGTGACTATTTCTGGGAAACTATCACACCGAAAAATATAAATCCCATAAGTAAAATAATTAAATATTGAAATCACATAGTACCATAAACTGTGTTTCTATTTTGTGTATATGTACATATCTGCTTTTTACGTTTATGTATGTGTTTAAAAAAATAGTAGGAAGGAACAATGCCCATGTAAAATAAGCCTTCAATTTTGTTTTTATGATAACTGCGCTTTTGTACACTGTTGAACAACAGTTCTTAAAGATATTAAAAAAAAAATGATAATATCATAAATAATAAGCATATGTCGAAAGAAATTAAGCTAAGCTGGTAAACGCATATATAAGTATATAAAAATATTTTCGGACTATAACAAATTAAATAAATCCTTATTATTTTGTCAGAAAAAGAGCAACAGAAAGGGGTCCTTCCATTTTACTTATTAGTGTAATAAATAATGGGAAATTATATAATGCAACTGTCACAATATTTATTACTATGCATTAGCTTTAGAAATAGGTGCTTTAATATATGTATTGATTTAGAATTACTTTAAGAAATATTTATGTAATATTAAATGCATGTTTTTCAAAGACTGTTTTTAGTATTGTTACAGTTTATCAATTTCATCGTTTATTTATCTTATCTTCCGGAATACGAAATAAAAGGAAAGCGATAATATTTACGTGAGCAGCCAACCCTATTCAGTTTCATCAGTCTACAATTTTACCAAATTGTTACCAAATTTCCCGTTACAATTTAACAGAATATAAATTATTACAATAAATAAATACCTACAACTTATGATATCTATTTTACTACGAAGTTCATACTAGAGTCGAAAGACATACAGATAGAAGCATATCTTCCAAATGGACCGAAGTCATTAGCTCTATTTTTATTTTATTTAGTAAAACTGCTCCGCCTGGGGAAAAATTTAAAGCGACAGATTGCCATATGCTTGCTCAATTAAAAACAATGTGGAAATTTTTCATTTCTGTGTGATAACAGAACATAAATATGATGCATTATCACTGGTGATAAATAATCTGTACCCCATTGTCTTTGGAAGAAAGTTCAAAAAATAATATATATACAGTGTCTCATAATTAGTGTTCAATAATTTACCACTTGATTCTTTTGTCAAAAATAAGAATATTTATTCATTTAAACATTGGTCGAGAAATGCTTCCTACGGAGATACGCCCCTCTAAATGGGGCCTCAAAAAATTTTTTTTTTTTAATATTTCTGAAATGGGTTGAAGAAAAATTATGAATTTTGACACCATGAACGCTCATTAAAAGTCGGAATAGATCATCATAAAATTTTTCTAGAATTTTAATCATGGGCGTCTCAATTGGGGGGGGGGTCGTCAGCTAAAATTTGCTCCAATTTTTCTGCTTGTCGAAATTTTCAAATTCAGAGGCCAATATATGATATACCTTCATTTCCTCTACAAAAATGGTACTCTTTATTTCTTCAGATAAAATGCTCCATTTTCGAGAAAAACGGATTTAAGTGCTTAGAAAAGCAGTTTGGGAAATGTTACCTATAACATAACATTTAAACCGATTTTCCTCGAAAACGGATTACTTCTTCGATATAAAACAACATTACCATTTTTAATAGAAAACTCAGATCTATCAAATGTTACTGTTTAAATTTGAAAATAGCAACATAAAAATTTTAAGTATGCTAAAGAAATTTTGAAATTATTTATTCATAATCAAAAACATATGGATAACGAATCCACTTTTTGACTCCAAGCGTATACAAAAATGAGTCAGTGTAAGTTTCCTTGGCTAAGGTAAATTCCCAGAAGTTAATTAAACTCAGACAATATAAATTATTATTTATAAAAATTAAATTATACCTCTTATTGGAATCATAGATAGAAAATATTAGGAAACGAATCAATACTCAACATTTTTTATTGTGATCAATGGAAATAGGAAGCAATTATATCAAAGAAAATGCGCAAAAATTAATTTAATGATTGAATTTATTAAATTTTTGCATCAACTACATCTGTTGAAACTATAACCTTGCAATGGGGAGAAAAAAACTGGATATCAAGAGTGCAATTTGTATAAGAACGGTGGATATAATTACACTAAATATAAGAAGGAACAGATAAGTTTAATATACTGTATAGGAGGATGATATAATGTGGCGGATAGCACGTTAATTATAGACGCTTCTAAAAGACACAAATTTGTGAATCATCCCTTTTAGAAATTTTGTTTTAATGATTTTTATTGCCACAGAGGCAACTAATTAGACGTCTTCGAACAATTAGGTCGTGGAGATATTTATGCCTAACCCTCATCATATTGTGATAATCTCTAACAATGAGCTTGTAACCTTTAAACTGTTGACTGACATATTTAACTAGATTACAATAAAAACCAAGTTCCGATTAATAAGTTCTAGATTTCGATTTTGGGGACAACACAGAAAAATATCAAATCTTCGAGGTAAATTTTTAACTGCAAACGTTTTACATTGTCAAAATGTGGGTGGCGAAGAAAGAAATTAGTTCCTTGAAGTCCTTTTAAAAAAATACGTAAGGCAAAGGGAAAACGTGCAGTTGAAGTTATTAATATTTTTGATACAAGTAGTACTAATATAAAAATAAATAAAAACTTGTATTCTTGGACAAAACATAGCAGATCTACGTAATAAAGTATTTAGCATAAATATAAAATTTTTTTGACGAAGTTGTAGGACTTGATTGTGATTTTTTTTATAAAATTTTTATCTTAAAAAATGATATGACAATGCATGTTAATTTGTTTTAACAATGGCAACAGATAAAAGAGGAAAATTATATTTGAAATACTTACCTACCATTTTAACATATGCTGAAGCTGATAAAAATCTTTTACCTCACAATACAAATATGTCTAGCACTCGTCAGTTTTTTTTCCAGAAAGACACACTTATAAACCATTTATTTTTTCCACCATTATTTTCATAATTATGATATTTAATGTCACCAAACTGTACTTAACACTTTGCAATTTGGAAGTTTTGTCGTCACTACCACTTAGTTTCAACAGCGCATGTCATTTTTTACGTGATTTATTAGAAACATTAAAAAAATATATATTTCATTGTGACGTAGCCATTGGGTTGCTACACAAAAATATCGTTTAGTTAATAATTAGTAAAAATATTAAATGTTGTATATAAAAAAATTTGTTTATTTGGAAAAATTACTTCTCTGTTAACTCTTGTCTTTAATAATAATTAATATTTATGCAAATTTAAGATCTGTAGATGGCGCCACATTTGACATACTCTAAAAATGAGACGGAACAAATTTTTCTTTAACACAATGGTAACGATGGCAGTTTGACTTGTTAACACCGACTTCAGAATTTCAATTAAATTATCTAATCCACTTGATGTACTTCCCATATATCGGTAAATATTTTTAAACAAAGAAATGAAATCTCTCACGTACCATTTTATCAGGGCAAACATTACATACAGGTAGATCTATTTGATATCCATACAACTGCAGCAATTAGAAGAAAAAGTGTCCGTATTTCATTATGAATTGGAATGTGGTTTTTATCTAATTATGTAATTAGTTCTGATTTGTTTTTCTGGAAGAGTATTTAGTAAAGGCCGTATCCTTAAAATTCTATTTTCATAATGGATAATGAAATCAAGTTGTTAATATTTCAAATTGCAAGAATTACTTTAGGTGATGTTTTTTTTGTTCTTCCAATCCTTCTGCTTCAAAATATCAAAGTTATGACACGTCATATACCATTGGAATCATAATTGAAAATTCTATCCGGAGTAATTAAGACGTAAAGGTCGATTTAAGGTTAAATTGCAGGTATTATTTAAATGTTTTTATGATATGTACATTTCTCTACCGATTTCATGGAAATATTTATTGGTTTCTCTCAGTTGCGAATTATGTGTTGGCTTTTCATCGTAAAAGTGTTCGGAATATTAAATAAATAGGTACAATTTTGCGGCATGCCAAACAATTAAAATACACCTTGCAAAATATTGAACTAAATGATTATTACTCACTGTTTAAAATAATGAAGGTTGCCACATCTAGATAATCCAACAACATAATAAAATTATTTCACAAAACATTCACTGCTACCCGTCTACACGCTTATAAATATATTTTTTTTGTAAAATTGTAAATTTTGACTATGTTTTGATAAAGAGGGTTCTAAAATGTGAAGCCTTTGCAACTTATAAACACAATGCCATGTTTTGCGAATAGGTATCTGATTTATCGATAAATTTTATTGTGACATATTCTTTTCATTTTATTCCATGCAATTTTTTACAATTTTAACTTACTTGCCTACCTACTGAAACATAATAAGGAACATACGAACTAAAAGATAACGAAAATATTGTATATATTATTTGGTAGCATTATTTCACAGCATAAATATGTTTTAAATACGATTTATATCGCATAAAAATTATTAGATTAAATATTTGAATTTCAAAAAAAATTTTATGTTACATTTATGTTTAATAAAAAGTAATTTTGGCCTCATTTTTAACAAACTTTTTGAATTTTTTTAATTTAGTTTAATACAAATAAAAATACATATAGATGTTTAACATTTTAAAATAAAATGTTTATAAGTTTGTACTCCTTTTCATTTATTTCTATATTTTGATTTGAATTATATTGCTACTCACTATTAAAACCGTCTTTGTACCCTGTACAATTCAACTACCTCTAGACTTTTAGAAAATACATTTTTTTTATATTTAAATCAAAGAACAAAGTTAAGAAGTAGTTATTATACATACACAGGAATGGAAACCTTCACACAATAAGTTTTAGTTTGTACGAAACAGCTAACAACATTTTCCATCTTATTTTATGAAAATATGTGAGAGCTATCCGAAAAATAAAAATTTATTTCTACAGGTCATATCCCCTATTCTGCTGCTTCACGAGCCGCCAGAGATAAATGAGAACGCGTGCGCCTTGTCGCATTATTGAAACATTGGCAGTGTAGTAGCCCCAACTGTCAAATTAGTGTAGTTTGTATCTATTTTTCGCGATTTTAAATAAATTTTAATATCTAGTGGACTATTGGTGAGCAAGTGTAGTGTGGAATGTGATTTTTTTATTAAGGTAAGATTTTTCAGTCATAATTTCGTCTAAATTAATCTCGTGTCCGATTTTACCGCTCGACCTGATGTTGTTTTCGGGGTTATGTTACGTTTACGAAGACATTATTTTTGTTTGCTTCGAATATTTCGGTTCTTTAATATTTTCTAATGTAAATATCTGGAAAATAAATGAAATTACGCCGACAAATGTGTGGTGCTAAGTGTGTTCTGTGCATTTTCAAGAGATGTAACTGTTCGTAATAATAGTGATTTAGTACAGT
Source organism: Anoplophora glabripennis (assembly GCF_000390285.2). Taxonomy (NCBI): domain Eukaryota; kingdom Metazoa; phylum Arthropoda; class Insecta; order Coleoptera; family Cerambycidae; genus Anoplophora; species Anoplophora glabripennis. The sequence goes on from NW_019416285.1 coordinate 227,590, forward strand.
AAAAGAGATGCCCTATATTAATTTTGAAGTTACCAGTTATTTTGGAGGAATTTGGTTGAATGTGTCACAAAAACGAGGCATGAAAATGTTGGACAATAACTTTGGTAAGTTTAATTTTCAAATTTTCATACCAATGTCTTCATTCGGTCTTCACTTTAGTAGTTTTTATCTATTTTTTTTTTCAAATGGAAGTTCTTTCTTTGATCATGTTTTATTTATGCGTGTATTTATATTAATTTAATACTATTGATTCATAATTTTTCTCTCAATAATATGTGTAAAATTTTGTCAAAAATAATTATTGTTGAGATAATGCATGTAGTTTCACAATGACTTATAGATGTGTAGAAAAAAAATTATGATTACTTCTACATATAACTTGCTTTTTATACCTTGCATGTAACAATACATTTTTTCTAGTTTAGTTTCTATATCTTTGAACATGAAACTGTTTTTTATGTTGCCATTACTTTGTTTCGAATCAGTCGAGGTTTTATCAAATTCTAAAATTACGTATTATACAGAATGTTTGACAACATAATTACATTTTATTTATTTTATTTTGGATTTACACTGCGAAATTATTTATTTTTACGGTTGTTTTTTTGTAATTACAGTGCATAATTCTCATACAAAAAATGTTATAAGAAACACTTCAAGAACTTAACGTTTCAATTTTACAATATGTTAAGTAAATGCTTATTCTCTGAACTTGTAGGCAGCCCACAATTCGTCGGCTTTAGGTTGTATTGTAAGTTGCCTATGTATCTCAAGTGTTATACTTCCGTTAGAACTTATACGATTATTTCTCGAATCTTTCTAAAGTAAAATGTATCTGTTTTATATCTTTGTATCTGATACATTTTAATGGAAAAATGTATCATATGCCTACTAAACACATCGTTTATTGCAAACGACCCCAAAATTAAAGTTATTGGTAAACTTTACCAAGTTTCAGTCACTATTAAATATTTTTGCACGGATTTGTGGCATTTCTTAAATTTTACTTAAAAACATGCTTNATTCGTCGGCTTTAGGTTGTATTGTAAGTTGCCTATGTATCTCAAGTGTTATACTTCCGTTAGAACTTATACGATTATTTCTCGAATCTTTCTAAAGTAAAATGTATCTGTTTTATATCTTTGTATCGGATACATTTTAATGGAAAAATGTATCATATGCCTACTAAACACATCATTTATTGCAAACGACCCCAAAATTAAAGTTATTGGTAAACTTTACCAAGTTTCAGTCACTATTAAATATTTTTGCACGGATTTGTGGCATTTCTTAAATTTTACTTAAAAACATGCTTAAATCGTTGTCTTTCGGAATAAATAATTCGCCTTCTAGATTATATGTCGTTTTCAAAATTGGGACTTATTTTTTGGCCAATAACAAAATAATTATGATTGTAACTGTACGAGCACATGATTTATATTAAGGCAATGAATTTTCGAACGATTTGTCAGGACCTAATCTTTCGTTTTTCTCTTGTTTTGATGATACCTCTTTTTTTTTCGTTTGAGCAATTCAACTTTTGCCAGTCATATCTTTGAACCAATTGGAGTAAGGTGCATAGAATTGCGCTTTGAAAAATAGAAAGCATTTGGCAAAGAAATTTTTCTTATTTCAAATAAGACAAAAGCTCGCAATTTACGTTTTTCCACTGAAATTGAGCGGTTTAACAAGGACCGTACGTAGAAAAAAAATGTTAATTTTTCGCCATAGACTTGGATAGGCTATCTCCAATTCCAATCAAAAGTTTTTTTATCTTTAATAACCATTAATAAGTATTTTTTCAAATGTTTTTATTTGAGTTTTTTCAATATTTCCATTTTTTTCAATTTTGCCGATAATTTGTTGGAACCAAGATAAAATCTATATATCAATATTCAATACCAAATAATTCTTGAGTAGAAGCGCATAATCTAAGGGTTAGTTTTAACCGAAAAGGCAGTTCTCAAATAAAAAGTTAGTTTTAAAAGTTAAAAAGGGCAGTTGAAAAATTTGATTATTAGAAGTAGACCTCCTTCTTATTTGTTTGTATAAAAAAAATGCGTGTCTGTTATTTGCACAAATCGATTTTTTCGGGCACTTTCTTTAAGCTGTTTTACATTGACAATTTATTAATCAATAAATTGACGAAGTTCTTCATCAATTAATTCACGAATTTATTGGTATACAGTGTGGTTTTACACTGCTACAGACTGTCAAGTTTGACGCATGAATCAGTTCTGCCAACGAATCAAAGAAACAAATAAATTTCAAAAATGTCACCTTTCCACTCATAATTGTAGTGATACAACAGCGGTACCGTTCTGACACATATTATATAAATATTAGTTTTTGTAAGTAACAAATCAGTAAAAACAATGCAAAACTAGCACGACGCCACACAATTATTTACATATTCCAATAACATAACCTCATTACTGATCTGAGGCTGGAAATCTGTTGGGTTGGTACTTCCGAACTTCACGAAGAAATTGACGAAAATTAAAACATGCTCTAATTGGTCAAGAAGTTGATGAAGTTATTGACAGCTGATTTGGTGCATTACACTTGTCCAATTTCTTGATGAAGCGACTTTGTCAATTAATTGATCAATAAATTGTCAATGTAAAACAGCTTTTTGAACTAACTTAGGGTGACTGATTTTGGGTAGTTCTTAAAATTCCTTAGATTATCCCCTGTTGGGTAGTTGATAAAAATCCTCGTAAAAATCTTGCTAACTTCCAATCTTTGAAGGATCATAGTAAGTTATTTCAGAAAAAAAAACGTTACTCTCGTGTTTCTGTTTGCTTTGACGAGAAATACCAATCCGGAAAGTTCTCGCAACGCCGTCGAACACCCTGTACAAAGCTCAGGTAATTTTTCCGTTCCCCCGCTTGGCTTCCCGTCTGTCTGCACCTAGAGGGGGCCTCGTCGACCGGAAACGCTCCAAAAAGTTTCCAGGCCCCCAGTTGAACGCCTTTCCCGAGGGCACCCCTCTCGGCGTCCGTCAGCAGGAGCACGTCGAATCGCGCGCGGCGCTGCCGCAGCTCCCGTCAATTTTGAACGTAATCCGCGCTCAGTACCGTCTTAAATCGTTTTAAATGTGCATTTAAACTCACGCACACACGTCACAGAAACAGTTTAGTCACATTTCCAAACTTTTCCCACAACAGTTGCTCTAACAGTGTGTGTATTTTCGGAACCCCAATGAAATTTATTAGTGCCGTTTAGTGCCTGTTCTTTTTTTTCTATTTTTGGATGGGATCTTTATCAGCTGTTCGCCGCCATCTGACCCATGACATCACGGAATTGAACTGCTTAAATATAAAATGTGAGTTAATTGTGGTGTTTACTTTACGTGGGCTTTTATTAAGGTTAATTTACAAGTATGGGTATGTAAGTAGAGCGTCGCGATGCGTTTGTTTAGTCTTGTTTCCTGTAGCGACCCCGACATCCGTAAATAAATATAAAGGCGCTGATTCTTATAAGTTGCTCCATTCGAAATGAAATTTTGGCAGTGTGAAAATAATGGAGGAATAGTAATAAAAGTAAAGTTGTTTCTATTTTTGGTGCGTCTATTTGGAATTCTTGAATAAATATTGAATGTTTCCGTTTTCAGGTTACATTTCGTGAAAAATCTAAAGTCAATTAATATAAAAAGTCAAATATTGTACTTGGATTACCCTAAAATATATTTCCATAGTACATACTATTAAATAACATTGTTTAACCCTTCCAAGTGTTTGGCTAAAGCTTTGTGACAAAGATAAGGATTAAGTAATTATTAATTTTTATAAAATTGCTGACATTTCAACAAAGATAGTGTCTTCGTCAAGTTCAGTTTGAAAGGAATTAAAGTTTATCAAGGGGTTTACACATCTTCATTTTGTAGTTCCATCTTGCTTTCGTAGTTACACCACTTACACCTGTTCAGTCTCTTTATTGTTATATATGAGGAATTACTTGTCATTAAAAATACTTCTATCCAATTCCTCCAATGAAGATTGTTTCAAAATATGGAAATTTTAATAATCAAAACAGGTTAATTTCAGTTTAACGATTTTTTTTTCAACATGCCAATGAAAATTGTTTTATATTAGTTATGTTTTTCTCCTAAACAAAACATTTCTAGTAATTTGGTATAACTGACTACGCAGTTTTCTTAAAACAGAGAAAAAAACTTGAAATTGTTCAGGGACAACTATTTTAGGCATTTGGTGCTATTATTTCGTTAATTAAGTCCAATTATTATTGGTATTTAAATGAATGTTAGTTTTCCATAGATTCAGGACGAAGTTTCTTTCACATTGATTATATTTTTAGCCATTTTATGTTTATATTTTCAATGATGGGTTGCTTTCGTTTGCGGAACCTGTCTATATTAAAAGCCGTGAGTAATCCTCATACGAGCGCTGAATTTGTAAAGAACCTACTGGTTCCAATTTGGTCTTAACCTTGTGCGAATTGTTCACAGAATAAAAATTACGTACGTTGCGGTAGTATTTAGGTCTTTGTAGATAATAACAGAACACTATTGTCCCAATTTGATTCACTGAAAAAAGACAAGAGGATATTCGCTTTATATTTGTAATAGTTTCCCTCACCACCTTTACATATGCTTCTTTTTAAATATGACAGGTTTATCGCAATTTTCCCAGCAGATTTCTTATCAAGAGAATGTCTCGTGAACATTCAGAACAAAGCGGTTGCCCCGAACCACTCGACAAGTACAAATATTTGACTAAAAGTGATTTATCTCCCAGTAAACCCGTAAATAAGCAACCTTGCAACCAAAATATGACAGGGACGACAGCGAAATCGAGGAGCCGAAATATGACGTATGGGCTGTTGTGGTTCATGGTTCTTTGCTGCCTACATTAATGTATACAAATTCGACAGAGATGATATTCATGTAGAACGACAAGTCGTAAATTTAACAGCGTATGTGTACCGGAGATGTGTATTTATTCGTCGGTTTTATTTAATAAACTTTGCAAAATATGGAATGGGACGTCTTGTTGGTGTATGTTTTCGAATAATCGCGACACATTTTTATAAACATTTCTTAGTTGTGGAAAATATTAATAAATCATAAAAACATATTTTGTATTTGTGAAGTTCTAGCCTATAATAAAAATTAGGTTTTTCTAGAAATGTTGCTATATGTTAAAAACTAACAAATTTACTTGTAGAACATAGTTAATAAAAGTTGAAGTGGACTGATATGTGAATAAAATGGAACAATAAAATACAGGGTGTTCCATTTGAAAAATTTTAGAAAATCAAGTTTGAACTTTTTTAAAATGATCGTATTATAAAAAATGACCTGTATAAAATATCGATATTAGCTAAAATAGGAGTATTTGCCTAACATTTGCCTATAACTCTGTCAAATATTTTTGCTCCAATTGTTAGTAGTTGAAAGTTAATACAACTTCTTTGAAGTAATGTTTTTTCCAAAATTTGAAGAATTTTCTACAAAACTTGGCAACCCTGCACTAAAATGTTAAACTGTTTATATTGCCATATATTAAATTTTCTCAGAAATCCATATGATTAAAAATATACAGGGTGTTTTACTCATCGCCTTGTGTGTTTCAAATTAATTTTGTCCTGTAGGTTTTTTGATTCTGTACAACTTTTATATAATATTTTTTTCTGTATTATGAATAACAAGGGAGTTATTTTACTTTCTCACACTAATGGCCCACCCTGTATGTTAGGTATTTTATACGAGACACATGAAATCGTCTTTTTCTTTCTTCTCGAAAATTGCAAATTTTTACACTAAAATTAGGTTCAAGTTTATATTCTTGAAATTAGTTGGTAAACAAAATAAGTTTTTAATTTAGAAATATCATTGGTTTCTTCCTCTCGTGTTTTTTGCCTCAAGTCAGAGAACCTGTAAATTTTATCCATTACATTTTTATGAGGTCAATATTATACTTTTATCTTTGACATTTTGTTCCTTTTAAAAAATTTATTTGGTGATGATAACATCGTACGTAATTAAGGAGAAAAAAAAGGTGCTTGTTTCTGTCGAATTTTAAAACGCAAAGATGAAACATAGGATCGCATATGAAACGAATCAAATTCTGGGCAGTAGCGGTTCACATCTAGAAATTTCAGGTGCCCAAAATAGAAGGCATTGAAAATCTAGTGGGCGCACGGACAGCTGTGAAGCCAAAATCAGTGGCGTAGATTGGGATTGCTTTAGATTTTAAATTATACTGTTGTAGCTGTGAGATAACAGCCGTCTAATATGTGGAAAATTTCGTATTTTTATCTATTTCGTATTGTAGTGGAAAAGACATTTATTAATTAAACGCACGACTTATTTTAGTGGAATTTAGTTAGTATTGAAAATTATATAATGTGGCTTATACTCGAGTAAAAGTTCCAAGGGTCAGGCGTTCCCATTTTTCATGAGAAAGCAGATTAATAAGATGTGTAGATACATACATATAATTATTTAGATACCATATTTACCATATCTGTAAAACCAATCGCTTAGTTAAATTTATTTTACGTTGTCTGCGGTCCCATTTTTAACCGTATTTGAAAATTATAATTATATATATTCTGCACTTATTTTTCGTTTTCATTTTCGTAATGTTTATTATTGTATACAGTTCCGTTAAGGCATCTACTTTAAGCTACGAAAGAACCTCAGTTTTTTTGGAACGCATCTCAAGCACGATCTGAACGTTAGATATGTGTAGTGGTACATCCTGATATTCTTCAGGTTACAAACCCAAGACAAAACGATTATGAAGGCTCCAGATTTAGAACGTGCTGAATTAAAGCCATGCGCTGGTGCCAATGACCGATATTAAATATATTTAATGATGAGGGCAATTTTTAGACGCTTCGTTATGCAAACATTAAAGATACCTGGCAGTTATTAATCAAAATTGTTTTTTTTTTTGTCTATAAATACTATGAAGTAATATTAGTTCATTTTTTTTTAGTAAAAGTACCAATTTATTTTCTTCTGTTTCTGTGGACCATAATATCCAAGATAATTCCTTTGCTTTTAAACTTTTTCAAATTTATTACAATTTTCTAAATAACAGTACAAGTAAAATTTCTCACCTTCGCCCAAAACTTATAAGGTGAATCATTGAAACGCAAGGTGGGTATAATTTTAGAAAATCTGAAAGTATGCCACCTATATTTATCATTAGGTGATATATTTCCATAATACAAAAACATGTTACCTGATGCCAAGAAAGTGACGTCAGGAATCGAAAAATTCTCGGAAAAATTATATTCATTCACAACCTAGTGAAAATAACGCGGAAAATAAGTAATTTTATTATACGTTTATTATAAGGAAAGTAAAAAGTCGTATGTTATTAAATGAGTTTTTAGCACAAGGATTTTAATTTGATCTCAATGTTTATGTCTAATTACGAAGTAATTATACAGGGTGTCTCATAATTAGCTGCCAACCCTGAACAGGCCGATTCTATGATCAAAACTAAGTAAAAAAGTTCATATGAACATAGGTCCGGAAATGTTTCCTAAGGGCACAGACACCCATTGAAGAGGGAGGAATGGAAATCATTTTTTTGCAATATCTCTCAATCGCGTTGTGATAAATGAATGAAATTTGGTATACACAGCTAAATTTTGATGAGCAATTTGATGGACTAATCCATTTATTTCCACAAGGTCCATTGGGGTGGGTACGGGGGGGCCCTTGGTACTTTGCGTGTGTTACTTTTTCATCTTTGACTTTTTAACAAATTGGACAGCAAATTCCGTTTTCCCAAACTGTTTTACATTAAAAAGGTACTCTTATTTCAAATCGTTATCTTTAACGGTTTCTGAGAAAATCGCTCTTGAATTAATCCCACTTTGGTCAATTTCATAGTAATTTAAAAAAAAAAAAAATTTTGTTTAAATTTAATCTAATTTTAATAAAAAAATAACAATAAAAAATTAAATTAAATAAAAATTAATCCTTTAAATGCAAAAGAGAGGAAAGGAAAATTATTATTTTTTGTTTTGGAATTTTAACTCGTTATTTTCCATTTATTTGGTTAGTTTTACACTATTAAACAGGCGTGTATAATCACATTGCAATTAGTGATATAAATGTCGTTAAGGCTGGTACATAAATGTCACAGTGACATGTTATCACAATGTTCCTTGTTCAGGAGCTTTCTCATTGTTTATCGATAAACTTGGGTAAGATAATCTCTGTTTAATTTTTTTCTTAATATGCATAAACAAAAATTGTTAAGAAAATTGTTCTATGATCCGCCTGTTGTATGTCTGGAATCTGGTTAAGTTTATCAACGAAATCTGAATCTGAAATATTATTAATTCAATCTCAACCTGCAAAGGTGCTCTTAGGTCTTAGACAACGCGGTTGTTCTAATAATTCTTTCAATATAATCAAATAGATACTATTATTCTTAGGTGATTTTTCTGGTTTCCTATTTAACTTTGAATCTTACGAATATATGTACAGGTATGTTACCTATATTCTAGTGGACGATCTATAAAAATAAACGAGAGTGAATAATTTGTATATACGTGCATGGTTTTATGTGCTATAAAATTTTGGACGTGCGAAATATGCGGCACTGGAAAAACAAGTACATTAAAATTAATTAAAACTTACGCGTTTGATAAAGTTCCGCGTAATTATGACCAATACAATGTCGTGAATAAATTGCTTTGTGTCATCGCCAGCGTTTTGATAATGATTACACGTGATTTCGCCAATATTATCAAATAAATTGATTTGATGAGTGTATCTGTAAAGAAGTATGTTTTAATAACAATCAGTCTACCTTAAATTCGTATAGGATCTAAAAAATAAAGCATATTCTAATTTGTTACTTCTGAAACGGTTAACTCTTCCTAAGACTGTGTCGAATCCTTGAAATTTTTTCATTCATGACTTCAGCTTTTTCAGAAATAGACCTACAACTATCCACGTCCTTGAAAACCGCTTATAATTAAGCCCCAGCCTCAGAATAAATATTTTATCAGTCCGTCTGTGATTTCGGTAAACACGAACGGGTAATAACTCTAAATCAGCCGTATTTTAAATTAAAACACTCCAGTGTCTTGGTAGTGTTTGAATTTCCGTCTGATTTGTGCGGTACGCATTTAGGCCCTCATAAAAATACTTTTAGTGGCTGGTTAATCTACACCTAGTACTGTATTAAAAACGTCTACTCTTAATTTAAAATAAATTTGTTCTACGCACGCCTTGCGCCCGCTTAACAATAATAAATCGGCAGGAAGGCGTGTACTTTAAAACGGGTTTCTAATTTTGTGTCTGGGTGGAGTGTCGGATCGGATATTTCTGAAAATAATACTAAGGATCCTTAGTAGAATGGCTTTGATTAAAATCTTGACTTTTTTATTTAAAAACTTCAACACCCTGTATCGTCAAAACTATGTTCTATGTTCACCTCGAAGAAGAAAGATTTCCAAAACTTTTTGATTATTTTTTTATTAGTCCAGTCGTTCTACGGAAAAACGTGAAAAAATTGATAGCAACAATCTGACGACGGGATCTTGTAGGGGGGGATAGTTAATGAAAAATACATAAATTAGTACAGCCAATTTTGCCCCCACTCCGAATAAACAATGGTCAAAGTAGTCAAAATGAGATTTTTCTCAAATATAATTTTTCAGCGGCAAGATAGAGAAAAAGTCGTCAAATGAAAGTTGCAGGTATTAAAAAACCTACAATTTCATTTTTGCATTAAAATCGGTGCATTATTAATCGCAAAAACATGCATTTTTGCAGTGTAATCTAGTGGGATCAAATGGGGAGCATTGGGGGATTTAGTATATAATTTTAAGTCCACTGATAATTTAATTTTTGTTATTAACACCAATTGTAACGTATCAATAGTAATTTAAAAAATATAGCTGTCAAATAATTTTCCGTGATTTAAAACAGCTATCTTTACACTACAGATTTAGAATATAGTAAATATTTGCCATATTCTCTAAAGAACATCGTTTTATGATCCTAATTAATACTGTGGATTATTAATAATTACCAAATATCAAAGCATGTTTATCGGTTGTATATGACACGTTGAGCGAATAAATGTTTGGGGTTATGGGGAAAGGTCACAAATAAGTAATATATCACCATATTTATTATTTATACAATTGTAACGCTTTTATAATGCCGACAATTTTTTAAAATCTTATCCAACTAATATAATTATTGCATCTAACAGATGTTCGGCCAATATAAAAAGATATATTCAATGACATAATACGTAGAACGTTATGAAATCAAAAACAATTGTATTTTAGACCAAAAACGAACAACCATGTTTCTGTTAAAGTGTATAAATTTTGACAAATACGTTTTTGATCTCAACGGATTGTAAAGTAATGGCCGATCAGTGCGTTGTTAATGTTACATGACTTAGTTTCAGGAGTCAAGGTCATGGGAACAAATGCTAGACCTCATTGCTTATTTTAACGCAGATTTCAATGAGATTAATAGATTAATTGACCCTTATTTGAATACTCAACGCGGAAGGATTGGGAGTTGATTGATGATAGGCATTTGTTCCTCAATAAATAAAAAATGACTGGAAAGTTTATTATCATCTTTGGTATTATTTTACTACAATGTATGTAATATATAAATGGAAAACAGCATATACATTCGTCTGTCTCGGTTAATGTTCATCTGAAAAAAAAGAAAAACTATTAAATACGTTTTGAATTATTTACGTAATTTATAAAAAATATCGAATTCAATCTTTGTTTGGTCACTAAAAAACGTGTTGAATGAATTTTGAGATTTAATTGATCAATATTCAGTGCGAGAATGAAGGAAATATGAAATTGTTCATTAATTAGAGAAACAATGTAACTTATTAAAACTGTTTGAGAAGCTCTGGTATAGTCTCCGACTTACATACTGCATAAAAAGAAGTGAATAGTTGTGGCTATAAATGGCGTGTCGGCAACATTTTTATCTCGATTTTTCTAGTAAATAGAAAAATTGTTAGTTTGATTTTAGATAGTCATCAGTTTTAGTATTCATTGTGGGAACGTGTATCTTTTATTGTAACAATTGTCAGTGAACAAATGTTTAAGTGATATATTTCTTTTCCCAAACTGTACTTTTCCTTTATCTGAAGGGACAATGTGGTATTAATAACTCCAATAAACGTACCAAAATGGTCCAATAATATACGGTGATAAAGTATAGAAACTGCTAATTAGTTGCATGTCTTTATATAAGTACCAATTTTCAAATAGGCATAACAATTCCACTATAAATGTATTCTATTTACGAACAAAATCTTTCTTCAGATACCCGGTCTAAGTTTGTAAACACTCTGTATAGTTTATAAGGAAAAAATGAAATTAGGAATTGTTAAACGTTATAAAATTGCTTATAGAAATTGACTGTCTCATTTTTTGACAGTTTCTTGTTTTATGATGTACACCTATCTATAAGCTTGTGGAGCTTTCTTCGAAGCTTTTGACAACTTTACACCACCTCTTTCTGTACTCCTTTTGGCATAAGTTCTAGATATTTTGATCGTGTAGCGATCTTCAGTTTGTTCACTGTTTCCGGTAATACTTAGTTAACTTTTTTTCCAGCACTTTGACGAAATCCGTAAATTCTTCCACTTTTTATTCCAATCCCACCATTAAGTCTTAAGATTAGATACAAGACTTAAAATTGCATTAAGGGCCATGACATTACTGTAACAATTTTGAGTTTTTACCGTGCATCATGATGCGTCTGCGTTTTCAAAGTTTGTCGCACTCTCCTTCGATGAAGATGTTAATACTCGGAAAATAATGGATAAGTTGGCACTTTATCTTTAGCGCGAATCTATACGTGCTTTCAGCAACAAATGCAGCTCGGTGTTAACGCACCCGTCGATTTGGCCGTTTTCTAAAACACCATGCCACGTCGGTTATTAATAGAATCGGTTCTGCGAAACCGTACTGACACAGAAACCGAATCCAGGCAGATATCAATTTATATCCAGTAAATATTTACCGGAACTCGAAAGAATATTGAAAATTTAGAATGCCTCCACTGGCGGTTTCTTTTAAACATCTCGTTTTGTTATGTGGAAACAGTTTCCGGATCACCGTTGTTCGTAAATAAAGAATAAAATTCATTAGTTTCATTTCATGAAGTTTCAAAACAGTTCAAATAATGTAACCTTATTCTTCTTCTACCATGGAACCATTGAAATCATTGAAATAGATTTTGTAATAGATATCTGAGATAATTGTCTTCCATGATGATGAGGAAAACGTGATATGTATGTTTTATAGTGAGAAATGCAGCATTCCGACCACCCTAAAGCGATTTTCCAGTGCTCTTCCGCCCGTTCTGAAAGAGTTAGGTGTATCAACCCACTGTGACAAAACGGCGGCGGTTATGTTTACGGTGCGTGAGAGCTTTCAGCTTTAGAACTGGCGCCACCGAGCGTGCTAAATATTGTAGTCATCCCCCCGGCTTAACACTCTTGTGAACCTAAGTGACCTTACCGCATTAGAGTCCCGTCCGCCACGCCTTCGAGAGCAAATAGATCTCCATCCAATTAAATTCATCGAGTATATTTAGGCCTACAGCGAAGTGGATGGACAAACAAACCCGCCTGTTCATATATAAGCTACTTGCGACATTGTAGGATATTTGTTTTGAGAGCTGAAAGTGCAGTACGTTCGAGATCTGAAATATGACCTGTTAATGGGGTTTTATGTTTCATGCATATGTCGCTTTTCTAATTGCAAAGCTGGAGTGGCCATTTTCGCTTTCGCAACATTGTAAGTTTAAGGCGACTGAATTCATAAAGGAATTTTTAAAGGACATATCGGGGAATGAATAATATATCTTCACATTGTTTTATTGTTATTTTGTAAGCATTGAAAAAGAAACGTATTAAAATAGAAGCTGTGCTGGAATTACATCTGTCGCAGCGCAGCATAATATTTTGCTGGACAAACATACTATTTTTTTTTGAAATTCCGTTATATTTTTAGGGGACACCGTCGAGGACATTTAGAGTTGTATAAGTGTCCACAAATAATAATTTTTCGTTTTGCAAAGTATTTCAAGGCTGGAAATGTTTTTTAATTATTCCTTTCTTAAAATAAATCATATGTAGTATATGTTGGCGTTATTCCAAACTGCCCCGACAAAAATTGCAACTTCCGTGAGTTAAATAATAGAAGTGTTTTTAAAATAATGAGATTAAAGTACCCGATATGTGTTAAAAATTAGCGCTTTCTTTGCTTTTGAATAGACTTAAATTTTAAATATTTTTTTCTTTGCAATTTGATTCAAATGTCAAAGCAAGAACATTTGATAACTTGGGTTAATGCAAATAAATCTAAAAAATAAGGGGTGATTAGTAATGGAACTTTTTCGAAAAATTATGTTAACGGATAAACTAAAATTTATTTTTTAGTTTGTGTTTTCAAATTTGTTACATTTATTGCGGTAACAAACTGCCCTTGTGAAAAAATTAATCAAACTTCTGGAGAATAGTTAAAAGATAACTATTTAACTGTATTCTATAAGATATTTATAGAATAAAGTATATTCATAGATAGAAAAAGATAAAATTTAATACCTAGATTTTAATGCTTTAAATGCACAAAACGTAATACGGTTTTAAATTCGTAAATTTTAACTGTTTTAAATTAAATTTAATATTACATTGGTTAATTAAAAAAAAATAAATCCAACCACCAAGAACGGCGGTGACAGCACTTTTAACATTAAGGCGATGTTTCGCATTGTATTAGCTATGTCCTGTCCAAATTTTGTTCATGCGACTCTCTTGGTTTCGACAATGCTATACTGTAAAAAGAATTGAATCAATTCCTTGCTCAATAAGCAAATGTCTGACTGTGGTTAAAATATGATTTTTTTGAATAAAATCGCTTCACTGAAAAAATAAATGTGGTAAATATTAAACTAAAAGTGTCATACAAATTTGTAACATTATTTTTATGAAGCAGTTGCTAATTTTTTTATCAATTTACTTGGGATCACACATAGAAAAAGAGACAATATACCTATAGGTAAGATTTTTGAAGTTGCTTTCCTTGCACGCCACTGGTGAGTAGCCTTAGGCGCCATTACGCTTTCCCGAATAATGTACGGTCTTTTGTGACCAATCTTACGTTGAAAAGTTATGGCACTGACTCGATACCGCCAACAGATTTATTCGGTCGTAAACGCCTAGTACAGATCTTGTAATGGTATATAACCCAGTGGCATATGTTACACCAACGTGTGCATTACATATTTTTTTATGTAAATAATGAGAATGTTGACGCGCAAAATGCTTAGAACGACTTTTCAGTAAGCGAACGACGAAAAGATACTGAGCCATATCTGGAGCCGAAGGGTTTGTTTATTTTTCCATATCGTAGAGGAATTATTTTATGTTAAACAAATTCAGAATTTTTTTTCTAAAAAATCTTATTAAATGAAGTCAAACAATGTTCTTCGATACCGTAAATCTAGGATGCAAAAGATATCTACTCTTGATGTAATTTGCAAGAACAAACAAATCTGGATCACCAGTTTGTAATTATTTCGCCTTTTTTTGCTGCAAACCACCTCTCACAATACAAATAAACAGAAGAGGCTTTGTTAGTAGTATTTAACACCATGACTCGTAGCTGGTTCAAGGTATTTTCATATTTATCACCAGATTGCTGACTTCCTGTAAGTTGTTTAAGTATGTCAGTAATTACTAGATACTACACTCCATAATGTTACTGTGGAACTCGTTTGTAAACATATTTGTTACATCCCAATACAAAAACAGAGGAAAATAATATTGGGAAAGTTTCCTGTTGGTATAGAATGTACGATGTCATTATCGTCTACTCGTCACCTTTCTTGTGATTTTTGGGGATGACTATTTCTGATTCGCAGAGTTATCTTCAAGTCTACCCGAAGAGATTGTTCCAGGTCGACGCACGCTGTCAAGTCAACAACCGACTATCGATCCTCATTAATTATCGCACGGTGTACTTGGATGTGATTGAAAAGTACACCGCGGAAAATTGGACGCTCACGACGATCCCGGTAGTGGTTTAATTGGCTGGGTATAGAGGTGATCAGGAAGGAGTGGTAGAAGCAGGATTAGAATATGTCTTCAGTATATAGGATATTCTTCCGGCTTAATATACGGAATGTTTTTTTTTTGGCTTTTGAAGTTTTTAGGAATTTAGGAATTTTTCTCAAGATAAACTCAAGAGACTTTTTTAAAAGTTTAGACAATCATTTTAACTACAACAAAGTCTGCACCGCAGTAAATACAATCAAAAGCTTCTTAATTAAAATATTTTTATAATTTCGGCATGGAAACATTATTTTAAGTAAATAATGCATTTGCTCTAAGTAAATACTTCATGTGACACGCGATACTTGTTGATTGTTTTTCTTAAATGTACAATTTATTTTTTTTTATAGTGTTTACAATTGTAATTGAAATACAAGTAAACCGTTACTAATTTTAATACGTACATACATAAATATGTATTATTGTCTCATTGTTTATGTGTTGAATTGTTAATGAACAAACACATTGCAGTAGGTATACGTTTTTTTGCCTCGTTATTGCGAAATTAGTCACTGCAAACCGAGCTACAAGCATAGTACAAAATAGAGCGTTTTTCGAAATTTATATCGACCGTATAGATTTATGTGTTTGGTCCTGCTAGTCATTGTTCAAAGGCGCCCTTACAAAAGTCGTGTTTTATTTACTTGTGATCTCAGTTAATTTAATCTGACTGACCAGTAAGCATTCAGGATAACTGAGATTAATTGAATAGAAATGTTAAAAATATGCGACAAATGGTCTAGATAGTAAATTTACAAATTTGGCTTTTGTTTCGAGTTAAAGCCATATATAGCTACGTTTGTTTCTCAGCGTTTTCTCTATAAAATTAATCTAAATATAAAACGTTCGGGCATTAGGCAAGGTTAAAAAAACATATTATTTCCATTAATTTTAGGTTTTTACTCGATGCATCCTATAAATAGAACCCATTCATTCATTTATTTAAAGTGAAATGGATGTAATCCAAGTAATTGATCGAACATTATCGAATTTGTGGTTTCATTCAACTTCAAACAAAAGCAGATATAATTAATCTATAAACAAAGTTTACTTTAAAATTTACTTGCTTTCAGTCTACAAGTTTGCCATTGTTCTCGCAGTAAATTTAATTTATAGAAGTTTCTTTGAATATTGCCAAATAAAAAATGCATGATTTCGCCTTGCGTCTAGCGTCTAGTATTTTTTAAATTAGCTTAACTGGGTTCAGCTTGTATAACGCATATTCTCGATCTCGATAAAAATCTAAGTTATTTCAAAGAACTTGTAAAATGTCTCTCAGGTACCTCTTTACAACGTCTTAATGGCACTAACCATTCCTCGCAGAACCCAGGCGGACAGAAAAGTGCACTTTCAGACATGCAACTTATAATTCCGAGTCAAATGTCGCCTCTTTTATCTCCTAACTGCATAGCTGGGGTTGGTCGTGACGACTTTTGTTAAGGTAGCAATGCAGTTGATGTTTGTTTTGCTGTCTAGATAAGGAGTAGAGTTGCTATTTTTGTTCTTCGCCTTTTTAAAACTTCAGAATTGGTTTCAGATTTTCCTAATTTGTTTATCCAATAAGAAAATAACGTTTAGATTTGCGAAGAACAATGCGTTTCGCTTCATTTTCTGGAAATGTTGGACGTGTTTATTGGCAGCAGCTCGTGTTGTAGATGTGCCTTACACTAATTGACGGGTGTTTGAATGATATTTCCGAGTGGTCTTAAATAAAAATATTGTAAGTAAAAAACTGTGTTACGAGGTAGCGAATGTCACTTTTCAAGGATTTTTTTATCGGGAAAATCGCAGTCAAACTTTATTATCGCCTCTTTGAGAGCTCAGTAAACTTTTAAAATGCGATCGTTCCTATTTGTGTAATGTGCATTGGTCTACTACTACATAATATAAGCTTCTCATGAATGAAATCGATTTTGTCGATACCGAATAACTTCGTCAGCGCCACAAGGTATATTTAGAATAGGTAACTATTTTGGTATTCGAACAATTTCAACTGGCAACTCCCTAAGATAATTCTTTCTGGGGATATATTTGGCTTACGAGCTTTAACTGCGGACTATTAACCAAAAATAGATTAGATATAAGCCCGGAATTAAAATATCGTGAGCTTGATGTATCGAAAACATTTATTTTTAGTTTTTTACATGTTGTTTGTCTGTAAAACAATCTGAAACTGAAATATTTACTTTAAATTAAACTGTTGGATTTAGAATATTATATCCCTATAATTCTTGCAAATATTAAAAGCATTTCTTTTATATTTGGATCAATTTGAAAATTTTAAATCGTACCATTTTAGTTTCCAACTCAAATTTATTACATTTTTTAATTTCTTTCAGTGCCTACATTAATAGAATCTTTTTGATAAATCCAAAACATGTTTTCGCTAGCTTCTATCGATGTAGGACATTTTTTAAATATTTACCGCTTTCATTACGGGATCAAAGATTTTTATTTGGAGCTCAGCCTTGGACGAGTTTGATATACTTTGAAATTGTACATAAAATTAGTGAGACATTAGGTGCTGCGACATGTCTCCAGTTGTTTACATTCGCATTATCATTTTTTGTGCGCTGTGTCACAATAAATAATAAAATATGTATGCAGTTGACGTTACCCATATCCAAGTCGTATAGTTGTGTAGCATGTGTTTTACAAATTAGATGATTGAATGGAAATGCTTTCACGCAGAGGTATACCAGCTCCAAGGCTTTGTACTTTGTAATGTTAAAGGAATTTGGCAGTTTTGCCATGGTAAAATATGCAAGATATTTATTGCAAATGTTTGTGAATGCCTTTCTGTAAAACTATATTAAGTAAATACGTATTATCGATTGAGTATTTGCATTACTGAATATAGTAAGTAGTGCAATTTATCCAGAACAGTTTTATAAAGGACTGGATTATAAAGAATGAAAATTATGACATTCTGCTGGTTGTATCATGTCCCGCATATATATTGATTTTGTTTGTGTCGTTGGGTGGCCTAGATTCTTACTGTCCTTTGTCTATTGGATTCATACACTTCATACCGAGCGTTCTGTAAACATCATTCTATTAGCATAAAAGATACAATGCTTTGTACCTGTATTAAAAGAATATCTATTAATCTCAACTGGATCGAAGACTTAGTTGTCTAAATTTATAGTACACACGAATTTAGATTTCTACAAAGAAAGGTTCCCAAGAACCAACAAAAAATAAAAGCTGTTTATACTCTTTTATGATCTTCAGTTCCTCGGGTTTCTTTTTAAGATGTTTTGTTTTGACATGAATACCGTAGCTGGTTTATTGTGTTGTGAATATGTTTGGATTACTGGTTTATTGCTTCCTCATCGTTTGGACGTGAGATAGTCGGAAAAATAAGTATATGAAGTAGGCAACATTTTTTATACAGTTTACTGCTGAATATTGGCTTTAAATTTAATTCTAGAAAGCTTTATTTATATGTAAATTATTTAAAAACGTACTTTTTGTATTAGGAAATCGTAATGATGTATTGAACAATACCGTGCAGATTTTAGTACCACCAAGAAAAACAAAGGAAACTACGTACGTTAATTTCCATCTCAATACTCAAAGAGCACAATATCAAACTCGTTTATATATCCTGATCATGTAAAATAGTAGAAGAATAATAGAGTAAAAGTGTTCTCTAAATCTTATGATCAGAAATATATCCTATCACTTCCACTTATAGCCTTTGTTGAAATTGGGCTACAACTTTCTTCGGGTATTTAGCATTTTTATAACTCTGTGTATTTACAAGTAGCGGCATATAAATAGGGTAACTGGTCGGAATGAGCATGAGAACTCTCGCTAGTCACAATGTAGGTCATACAGGGTGAATTAAAGGTCAACAACACCTGAAGATATAACCGAGACATGTTATGTGAATCCGTAAGAATAAACTGTATAATACTGTGGACGAATTTGAAGAATTTGGTTATGAACATTTGAAATTTGTATTAGAAACAAGTCCTTTGTAAGGATAAAGTAAAGAAATTGATGTAGTAGAGTTCAAAACTTTTTCTTTGCTTTCTAACATTGTTAGCTTAAGATCGTTATACAAACCGATTTGATTATGCTAAAGAAATGACATGGTGTATTCAAGTGAAATATGGTGGTGTAAAAAAATAGTTTAATAGTGGTTGTACTTCCAACTAGGAAACTTTGGCATGCCCTTGTTCTTGGGCTAGGTTCTGTGGTGGCGGATCCGCTATCAGAACCTCTAGACATGCCCTTCAGCTCTTGTTGGTTCTAAGACGGTTACAAATATATTAAAATGTCTAAAAACAAATTCAAAAAAATTTTAAATAAACAATACTTGTTTGCGGTCGACCGTTGGCGGGATGGTCACCGGCCCGTAACAACCCTTAAAGCGAAACCTACCGCACCACCGGCGACGGCCAGGGCAGCCCGAAGAGAGAGGGAACGCGGTCGCGTGTCTCCACCGCTACGGAGGAGGTGCGGAACAGAGTACACCGTTCAGCTACCCGGTATATGGCATAGTCAGTCCTCAGACGGCACGAGAGCGCGAACGGATAGCCCAAGAAGCAACAGGTGTAGGCTAAATGTGGGTTTGTGTGTGAGAAACCACGCGAGTCGGTACATCGTCGATCCAGAAAATGAAAGTGGAAGAACCGCTTTGGTCCTCGGTGGAAATCGTCCAATGAGATTCGATTGGAAGTGACAGAATGATGCTTTTCTGATGTACACTACACATTTTTTTAATACTTAATTAGTGATTGATGTGTTTGCGTATGGATGTAACCACTTTATATAATCAAGACTATTGAAAAGAGGAAAGATTAAAGGTTTCCAAGTCTAACCTTTACTATCAAAGTTCGAAATACACGACGCGTAAACAACTTTTTGTGAGTGTCCCGGTGTTTACCAACAGACCTGCAGAGCACAGTTGTTTTTCGATAAGATAAGAAGTATGTAGACTTGCTGACACAACACCAACAAAGTATTCCAATTTTAAGCTTCGCATTGCTTCAGAAGATGTGTCGGAGGCCTTCCTTCCTTGGATAGTTTTCGAAAACTTGCCGCCTTCCATTCTTGGCCAACGCAATCGAGGAAGATGCCTTTGAGCACTGTTTGCGTCAGCGTAAGTATTTACCACATGCCATGATGATTTAAATACAATGCGTCTGAGAACTTTAATGTCTCGGTCAAATGTCTGCAGTTAAGGTTTTAGGGTGTCGCATGTCGGTCGGATATGCGGGCTGCTAAATCATTGTTCTAATTGTTGAAATTGGATAATTTAATGTCGGAGTTTTGATTCGACGGTTTCCATTCCAACTAAGAATGATTTTGGTATATTTAACCAGCCAAAAATATGAAATTGAAGATAGAATACAAAATTTATAAAATGATCCTTTTCAAATGTAATTCTGAAGAGCTCCATGATTCCTCAAATATGCTACCTACCTAAGTACTAACAGCTTTTACATTTATTTCAAGTCAACACTCATGATTTATTTATAATCTTTGATAAATCTCAAAGATGTATGTTGTGTACTGTGTCTTTCATTTGCAAATAAAAAATTCAATGCCTAATATGATTATCTTTATTCTCATTGGCAATATTTATATATTAAAGTAAATAAAGATAAGTGACAAATGCAACATGATCTTATGATATTTACCTAAAGTTATAAAAAATATCGGAAATATCCCTCGTATTAATTACTATATAGTGCAATTATTATTTATTAAATAGGTCTATTCTTGTCTTTAAATAAATATATCGCTTCTGGCCTTTAACTTAAAAATACACAGGGTGTCCACAAGCGAATGAACCATACTTTAAGGGTAATTTCCTTGCATGAAAATAAATCGATTTATACAAGTTACTTTAACAATTCTGTTTCCCTAAAAGGTTAAGGATCTTAAAAAATATTCCATTTTTTATGAGATTCCTTTTTTTATATTTTAATTATATCTGGTATCATTAGTTAGGTTTTGTCGTAGTTGATAATGAACTTAGGCTTAGGATACCTGAAGCTGTATTCTGTATTTTCTGCCATACCTAGTTGCTAGTTATCATCCTGGTACTGGAAATCAAATTCATTCTTTTGTAGCTATAATAAATATTTTTTTTACGATTTAAACTAACTTTAACAAACTGTATTCTAAGAAAGCTTTATATATTTTATTAGATGCTTTGATAGATATCTAAATCCTAAAGCAAATTTAATCTAGCAAAAAATATATCTAGTTTAAATAGACAACACTGCCATAAAAAACGCAGTTGTCTGTAATTGATAGTAGCAATAGAAAAGCTTTTCTGAATGTCTGTCACTATTTTTGGAAGGTATCTAAAAACACCTTTATTCAATAAATATACTCAGGAAATTCGTTCCGGACATCCAATGTTTATTTATACAAACTTTTCTTTGTTTAATTGTGAATATATCTTTGCATGTATATTTCTGGAGAATCATATGTTGCAGATTAATAGTTTTATCATAACATGTTGCATTAGTAATACTAAAAATGACTTGCAGTATTGTATAGTGACATAGTTGACAGGTGATGCGATAAATTGATTTTAGGGAAAAAAGACTTGCTACAGGTTTTGTTTTCGATGTATTGTGCAGCAGAATTAAACTAATCACTGGCAAAATTGGCGTGGAATTTAAAAATTATAAAATAATTGCCGCAATATCACGGAATTGTTTTAAGTTGTAGATTTTTAAACTTTGCAAGAATTGTCGCATGAAGAAATTTTAACAATTCGACACCCATGAAGTCATTGCCAGCAATTTGTTATTAGAGTTCCTTCTTCCAGTACTTTATTAAGCGTCTTTGATTAATGCATTTTTTTAAGTTACCCGTTTCTTTTAAGTTAAAATCCATTGTTTCCTTGGGCATTTACGCATTATTCTAATAGACCATTACACGTCAAAGTCCATCGCGCATCCCATGTCCTTAGAACCTTATGAATTATTTATACTGCGGTTTAAATAATAGCCCGTTGCAATAATTCCCTGTTGTGTACGTTGGTCTTACATATTGATCAACTTCGCACAAGCATGGGGTACGAAAATTTATTCTAGTTGACGGTGTCGAATTAAAACGACTAGAATATCGTATTGTCCCTGTTCCTATACTTGCCCCTTTTGGTGCGAACAAAGGGCGGCTTTTAACGATGCAGTGAGGAACTTTAAAGGGGTTTTAAATTACTTTGAAGTACCTTATTGTTATGTTACCCTCTCTAGAAAAGTCGCAAAGTAGCAAGAAAATATAAGTGCGGTAATGTTCAATTATTATAGAAGAGCATTTGAGATAAATATTTATCAGAGAATTCCAGAGTTTGTTATGATGTTTTTCATTTTAAATCTATCGAAGTCTGTAAGTTATTTTCCTTTGTACTGTTTGTACTTTATGAGTAGGTATTTAATTGAATAAAAAATAAATTATTCGTGTAATTCCTACGCAGTTGTTCCCATTCGACTACCCTTTGTATTATACGTAGTATGTGGTTTAAAGACGGGCGTGTCCTAGATCCACAGGACGAGCGACGCCACCTAAAATGCATTCATGTGACGGAGACGTGTCCGATAAGGTCCTAGACCGGATAAAAAGGACTGGAGATCTTTCTGGGTCGCCGTCGCGTCGTATTCTTCAAAACTATGGACGCTAGAACAGTTTATCATTGATTTTTTTCTCTAATTTAATTTCAAACATTTTTTCTTATTTATTTTAAATTAAATATCAGATAAAATTATGGATCTTCGTAAGAAATATACGGCACTATTATATAATGTGTGATTAAATCACTACATTTAATGTTACCATTATTCAAGTACTTTCTCTGGTTGCACCTCATGCATTTCAAAAAATTTAGGCGCGACTTCAGCCTGCAACACTGGATGTATTTGAATTAATGGGAATTTTATTTAAAATCTGACCTGTATTCTCTCTCCAGTTTTTAAGGATCCCTAGTTGTTTTGACTACCAAGTGAAACGTTTTCCGTCCCACAATCGGTTTCGATGAAATAGAGATTGACGCTGTGTTGTTAAGTTTTTTAGTTTTGTGGTATTCTTTTTTCTAAGTATCCACAACTATCTGCCTTAATCCAATAATTTTAGAAACTGACTTCTCGGAAATCCTTTCTATTATCTTTGCAAGTCACCGGTCCGTGAAACACAACAATTCATTTTTTATTGCGGTATGCTTTCTAACAAGCAAACTATAGTTGTAAGTGAGAATGTTTGTAACTAACACTTAAATCGTAAAAATTGATGCTAGAAACGTTCCCTTTATTTCGGAAACACACCGTATATAGAACGTAGGTTGTACTTTCTTGTTCGAGACTGACATACATGGATTAGCATGTGGTTAAGGGATAATAGTTTTTCTTTATTTCATTATCAACCGCACCCGGATAGTTAAACTAGGGTGTGGTTTGGGGGAGCGAGAGTCTAATTTGTTTTAAGGCGATGCTCTCGGGGTAGACGGGGGGTGTGAGCTTGGAAATGTCAAAGGGTGTGTTTCAGTGTTGATGGCTTTAGTTGCAGCAGAGTTTATTAGCCTTTGGGTTGGTAACTCAAGCAGAATAAAGAAATATTAGATAAAATGTAATGAGTTTTGCTTTAGTTAATTTTACACAAGTTTTCTGTAACAAAATTTGTTTAAGTGGTCCAGTTTTGTTTGTAAAAAAATATCGATATGTTTGTCTGCTATTTTGACATGAATACGGATGGGATCTAAAAACACAATCATTCAAGGTTAGCCATCGGGTTCTGGTGTTGGCGTGCAGAGATAAACATCAGTTATACTAAAAATACTTAAGATTGACCAAGAAGTTCGAGCAAATCACTACATCGAAAAAAGATTTATAGGTATTTTATAAAAGCACATGTCATAATTCGAAGGTTAACATGTTCAGTACGTGTATTTTAAAAATAAATCGCTATGCGCTGTAATTTATATAAAAATGTAAATTTTACTTCATGAAATATAAATGTATCCTTTTTTTTTCACTACGTAGAAGATTGTTCGTGTTATTTTTTAGGAAAGCACGGAAATAGAACAGTTACAAATCATGATTTTTATCGTTTTTCAAATATTGCATTTGCTATTTTATTTACCAATGCTTTAAATTTTCTACCTGAATTAAAAACTATTCTCTCTTAATGTTACTTCGAGTCTATTTCTTGTCTTATAGAAGTGATGAAATGTTTAGAGCAAATACTTGTCTTTCATTACGGGGAACAACAGTCACTGTTTTGTTGACTAATAATGTCGCAAGGTACTAAACGTCATTAGAAAAGTTTATGAAACACTATAGTTTTTATTGTCTTATACAGTCGTAGTAAATTTAAGTCTGAAAATTTTTCGGATTTGATCGGTACCTTGATCTAGATCATCGGAAGTTATTTTTTCAATTATATAATAGTGCACATCACGCATCAGTTGCCTGTAACCTTCATCTCGATTTCTCAAGCATTCACTTTTCCTACAGAAACAATATTGATGTCAATCTACATTATTCTCACGATAGTGAACATTATTTTAAGCAGATGTTCATCATTTATAGTTTGGAAGTATTGAATATATTTTATCCTTACTTGACTCGTCCATATCTAATTTTTTAAACTCACAAACTTAGTATTTGAACTAAATCTTTGTTTCACATTTCAATATCTTCCAGCGATGTATTTTTTCAACTAGCCGTGTGAGAAATATAATTTTACTTGTATACGAATGTCAAGTCTGTTCACCAGTGTTCAGCTATCGCTACAATTTTTTATAGTCGTTTATTACATGCTCAATAAGGATGTACATAAATTGTTATTGGAGATAAAAGTTTCATGGTAGCAACAGATAATCACAGCGGAAAGTATTTGTTCGTGACTAATAATAAAATGGAATCACTAGGTAGATGTTTCATTCTGTGGCGTCTTCTTATTGATCCATTAGGAGACAGGTAATCTTATTTTTGTTTACTGTACAACCGTACTCCTGTCTTTTTCTGAGAATAAGAAAAAAAATGTTGAATTAAACAGTAACATTTATGTAATGGTCGTAAGAAATAATTGCTTGTGTGTGTAATACTGATCTTTTGTACGAATATGGACAAAACAAGTTGCATTTCTAGAACTTTGTGGTTGTTGAGAAATTGAATCATTAACTTTATAAAGGTGGTACAAGATTAAATGCTCAAGACGTTGATAAAACATAGAGTGAGATGCATATCTCCAAAGGAAAATTTTGAAGATTTTAGTTCAGATTTCATAATACCATTTTTGTCTAATGAACCCTTCTTAGTTTTCCTCCATTTAGAGCTTAACAACGCGAATTATGAGACGTAATAATTCAATTAGCTAGGGCGGGATACTGTTATTAGGATTAATTGCAGGCGGGGTGATTTTATTAAAAGCATTTCCCAACGGAAAAATAAACCGTTTTATGACCTTTCCCGGTAAGGGTAGAGTGGCTGTAAAAAATGGGTTTGGTGAAAAGGGAAATAAATGTGTTCTTTATGATACTGTTGTCTCTACCCGCTCGGTACTAAGTTTTTTTATTGAATTTTTTAAATAAATCAACGTTTTTGATTCTAAAGTTGCATGTAGTAATATATTAAATTATATATTTTAAAGGAAAATAATCAAAATAGACACAAACGTTAGAATGAGGAATAATAAATATATAAATATTTTTTGGGCAAATTTCCAAACATTCCAATGTTCTCTGTTTCTAAAATTGTGTACATTTTAATCAAATTGTTCAATATTTTACTCTTCACAAATATCGGAGGTGATGTATAGCATTTTCCCTGAAATTGGTCCTTCCTTTAATACGTTTAGATTTTTTTATATTGTTAAATACCTACATTTCTTTTATTTTAACTTGCCTGCCTACTAACACATCTCATCGTTGAATCAGTTCACAAACCTTTTTATCTCTATTTGAGCAATTCATACAAATAATTAACACGACTTTACAAGTGTTCACTGACAAAACGATTATTATTTAAGGAAATTAAAACTCGGTAACCATTTTTGGTTATGAAAATAGTTTTCTAATATATCTGTCTGGAATGTTCGTCATTGCATTAATATAAAAGCTTCACATGTGACATATTCATAATAATGCACCTAAATTAGTTCGTCAATTATAACAGACCGAAAGTAATCGCAGCGTTAAGAAACTTATTAAAAAAAAGCGTTTCGTTTTAATACTATTGCTGAATTGCCTTGCTTTCCCTTGCTCCAGTCGGCAATTAAAATACTGCGCATTTAATAAGGCTGACAATGAAAAGATTTTATCTTTGTTTCTTGGTATAACTCTGAGATTAAAGTTGTAGGTATGATATATTCTTGATGGGAGATCAAAACACAATCAAACAATAAATGGGCAGAATCCAAAAATAATTTTTGATTAATTAAGTAGGTAGGACTATTTAAAGATTTAACAAGTCGATCTACCACTATGTCAACCGTTGATTGGTTGATAAGCCGATCTACCAATCGGTTGATAAAAAAATGGCAATCAATAAGAAGTCAAGGTTCCACATGCAGGTTATTCTCCAGATTACAAGCTGCAGTGAATTTTATATTTCTTTATTTAAATTTAATTAATTTAA
Organism: Anoplophora glabripennis; assembly: GCF_000390285.2. Lineage (NCBI taxonomy): Eukaryota > Metazoa > Arthropoda > Insecta > Coleoptera > Cerambycidae > Anoplophora > Anoplophora glabripennis. The sequence goes on from NW_019416285.1 coordinate 254,309, forward strand.
TTATATAATTAGCGCGAACTAAAAAGTGCATTTTATTATCTGTCAGCCAAGATTATTTAAACGCGAACATAAATCAAAGAAGTGTTAAAACCCATTAATTTCTTATTAATTATTAGTATCAACTACAGAATCTAAACGCCTGTATAATAATAAAAGACGAGGTTTTGGGTTAATGTCATAATTTACATATTTATTATTTCCACATGCGAATATTACAGAATTGCATTTTAACAGTCCACGCGAGATGTCTACATACATGATATTAATTTTCGCTCTGACCGAAGTGGCTTTTTTTCCATTTTGCGCACACATAAAAATTATAGTTGTTTATTTGAACTTATTAGAGCCTGTGGGACTAATCTATCAAATGTTCCCGTTTTTTGTACAAACTGTTAACACGAATATTGATATTTATCTATCGCATTTGGTGCGCTTTTAATTAATTACTGAAAATAGGCGCGTTTCGTTAGTCGCGAAAAAATTCACGTTCCACATCACCCTTCTAATTATTACAACCTAACTACTACTTATTAACGAATTGCCCTCATTTTTAAATGTAATTTGCAATTCTTATTAGGATTAATTTAGCTTATGGGTAAATATTTTTGATACGTTTACTTGTTATTTGGTTCTAAAGTTGCGTGCAGACGAGCCGAACGGAACGAACGGCATTCATACTGACACAAATTTGTTGCATGTACCGCAGAAAATTTATGCGACCTCGATTTTCATTTTACACTCCTGACAATAGATTATTTTTCATAAACGTCAAATCTTCAATACAAGATTCCTTACGTTTCTCCGAAAAATGCGAAACTGAGACACTTTTTTGGACGTCGGTGTTCGACAGTCAACAGCATCGAGCCAGTTTCACCCAATGAATTAGAAAGATGAGTGAAAATTTCGATTTTCAACCGACGCTGTCTGAAGGATTTTGACGATACACAGGTGTTCTCGGACAAATGCTACGCTGTCGGAATGATTTTAGGAAGGAGCTATTTAGTACTCTACGGGAGTTTTCTGGTGTTGGATTTGCAACATGGTTAATTTTAGAAGTTGGCTCGTAGCATCTCACACCACAATATACACAAATTAATACATAATTCAATGAAGAAAATATGTATAGCGATTAATTTCAGTTCGTTAAACTTTATGATCGTTTCAGGGAACTTTGCGTAATCGATTTTCGTTTTCGCAAAACGGCAAGTAAGAAATTGTAAAATAAACCCGTGTTTCATTGTGGAAGTATGTCGCTGCGTGGGTGTTTCGGGTCGATAACAGTTTCAGAATTAGTTTACGAATGAGGAGAACGCGGCGATCGATTTTTGATCTGGTTTAGATAATTGTTTCAACACCTCGGACACCTTTGTATACAACTTTTAATATTTCCGAAAGATCGTAACGCTTGGAATCGTTTTGGCGATGTAAACATTTACATTTGCATTTTTCGAAAGGCATTATTACAAGTAACTCGTAATCGTATACTTGGCAGAGTATAAGTCGGTTCAGATAGATACATGCTTGTTTTTGTGCTTTTGTTAGATGTTTGATTAAAGTACTGTACATGAAAGAATCGTTCAAGCTAATAAATAGTGATTTATGTATATCTTGAAAGACTTCTATTATAAGATTTTGTTGTTAGTGAAATTTGACTTTTTTTTTGTTTTGAGACTATTTTTTTACAATAAAAGAATGATTCGGTTTCAGGTACCTACATAAACATAAGGTTATTGTCTTCAAAATATATGACAGACTGAAGAAGCTCTCTTTGGTAAGATTAATGTCTGGCAGTGTTTCTTATTATAACACTCGTTAATACTGTATGTAAACATGGTGGGATATTATGAAATTGTCGAAAATAAACATGAATATTTATTCGGTTGTACCCGTAAGAAAATAGAAAGTGGTGGGTGGTCGGTGATATATCAGAAAATGTACTGGTGCCCTGGGCACTGTAAAAAATATCCAGTCCATGTTTTTGTTTTGGTGTTTAACTGTTTCTAAATTTAATTTTAGGGAAGATGTAATGAGAGGGTAAATTATAGTTTCTTTTTTACAGAACTGATAATCAGGATTAGTAAATAAGCATCCGAATATTTTCAGTATTTAGATTAACCTTGATGCTATGAAATTTATAAATACTGAAGTAGTTACTAGAATCTTTATTGGAAGAATAAATCTTAATAATATAATAATTGCAGTGTAACGTTCTCATTAAAAAGTGTTTATTATTTCTAGTAACTATTATAATGCTTTTTATATACAATTATTGAAGTGGAATACCAATTACGGATCAGGAGTTATGAAGAATTTTTATTTTATCAAGCCAGCCTCGATTCGTTGTTGTGGAAACTTCAATTTGAATTTTGCCATCGAAGTAATTAAACACGACAATAGGTTTGAATAATTGAAATTTTGATATAAAAAGTTATATAAACATAAAATAAAGTTAATAAACAGCATAATACTCTTCCGTTTATCGTGATTTATCGGATTTTAGAATTAAATATTTTTATTATAGACACATACAGTTCTGTCATTGTTTTATAAGCTGCGCTATCGTTATGTTGCTAAGTAGACAGTGCCAACAGCGACCAATAATAGGGGCTAATTGTTTCTTTCAAAGAAGTGTCAAGATCTTTTGTCAAAGTCAAGAGTAATCGCGTGAAAGTTTAGTAGTGTCATATATTTTACGAGATTTATGAGAAAACCCACAATTTTCTTTATAATCCTGTTAAGAATTTATTAAGGATCGATATTCTTACATATCCCACACGACTTCCATTGTCGTACAGCTTGCTCATCAAAAATGCAAATGTTCTCGATTTTAGTCGCAATAAATTTTTTTTATTTTCAATGCCACACGTGATACAAACTAGACATATTACCATACATTTTTGGTGCGAGATTATTGTGTAATTTATGAAAATAAAGCGGGTTTTACTTCATATCTATTCTTAAAATGTAAGTAGGTATACCAGACGGGACATTTTGGTAATGCATGTGTTGGAATCTCAGAAACTGTAAGAGACAGAAAAATTTAACGGCCCATATTAGATCCGGCTTTTGGCAGTTTCGATTTTTGAGAGGGCCAACTTTTACTTTTTTGTCTATACTTGCATCCGCTATTAAAATATTTAGGTATATAATTTTGTAAAGTGAAATTAAAAACTTCTTTCACACTAATCGTGAAATGTTGGAAAATAAATATTAATTTGACTGGAGTCGAATAAGGAATGAAAATTTTTCGTTGTATGCTTATGTTATATTTGGCTCAACTACATTTTTCTTATTCATGGTGGATTATTGGCAAATAAAAAAAACAGCTTTATAATAACCATGTGGTTATTAGATAGAATTCATTTTGAAATACGAATTAAACATTGTAATTAGACTGATAGTAACAGAAAAGATTTTATGTCACTAGCAAGATAAAAGAAGTACAATAAAACCGCAAATTAAACAAATGAATCACGGCAAAAGTTCTTGAGAACGATTGTTATTTTCAATTAATTGTTCTAACTGCTATAATTTTCGTGAATTTTGTTTTTTTTTATTAAGGGATTAAATAGACTGTATTTATGCACTGCTTGGATTGTATTCGTATAAACGTTAAGACAGACTTATTTTTAAATTCAATCTCATATTAGATGGTGATAAATCGCCCGAAAGGTGTTTCCGATTTTGCCAGCTTTAAAAATACTTTATTACGTTTTCTTTATGCGATCTTTCTTTAAAATTATAAATTTAGAAATCTAGTAGTACTGTGTTTATAATAAGAGTTCAGAAGCAGTTCAAGCTATTTATGTCGACCAGCATAAATGATACTATCAAGAATCGAAAATAAAAAAAAAGCAGCGGAAGGTAACAAGTAATGGGAACTTTTTCAACTGCGCCATTTTTCAATTAGTATGGGTTTCGTTAAATAAAAGAATTCATTATAGGTTTTGCGACCAACCCAGCTTTGCGTTGATTTATTTTGTACAGGTTGTGTCTATTGCAAAACATTAAAAATACAGCTAATAGTATTTTTAATTCAATTTCTACGCTTCGAGGTATAAATAAATGCAGCATTCAGGTTCACAACGACGACGATGGTATTTCTGATTACAAAAATTTTTCTTTTGTTTGCTTTAGTTAACCTGACTTGACTGTTTACATTTTTTATCTCGCACGTCGCAATTAATTTAATGGTGAATATTAACATACATATGTTGTTACAATTTACATTGATGCCTTTTAAAAGAAAAGTTGAAAACGAGTTAACCTGCTTTTTGTGCAATAATATTACCCCACTGACATAAATCTGATACACAGTATCGAAGCCTTATTTATGTGGTCTTGAAGAAACTGGAAAATTAATATTATGTAATCTTTAGACACGCAATTATATCGGGAAAGAAAAAATGTATAGAGCGTCAGTAATGTTTCAATTATTTTGAAAAAAGTCTGCATAATTACCGATGTTAAGTTGGAGCAGAATTACTAAATGATTTTGACCTTGACCTTGGTTGTAGATATATTCTAATCCATTGAAGCAATATAAACAGCTTGTTAAAATATGAATTAAACTATATATGACTAAAGCTAGACGATCTTATCCAATGACAATTCTTGGAATTGTGATTTAGAATTTCTTGGCGGATTTTTCCCGACTACTTATCTTATAAATATTCAGTATTAAGGAGTCAAATAGGTTTTACCTGATTTAACCTTGCGGGAACTTGAATGTAATAATTAAAAATTGTTTTTTTAATTTCCCAATTACATATATCCTCCATCACTTTTTGTACCAAATTTATTTGTTTTATAACTATTTTAGTTGATACGATAAAATGTAAATTGTTTACCGTTATAATCGTTGTTATAAAGTTGATATTATTATTATCTCTCCAACTCGTTTTTGGAGGTCATTTTTTGCGGTTAACATACATTTAAATTGCATACTATTATCATGCGAATAACGTATCAGTTTATGGAGCAACCTTATTGTCATTGACCACGTTTTGCCCTGGGACATAGGTAGTTTTACCATATAGGAAAGCAACCTTGTCTGCAGGAATATTCGACACTTGAAATATGTATTTATGTACCTGCTTACTTTTATTTTGTATCCTTACTTGTTAATTGCATGAAATGTAAGCGTGAATATGGAGGTCTTTTGATAAAATAAGTCTGATTTGTGAAGTCTTCATCATTTTAGAAGGTAAATTTCAAAAGCCATATTAAATTTAATTTCTTGTCACTTATAGGGGGTGTTTTGAAAAAGGTGTCTTGAACAAACGGGTTGGTAGAACATAAAAAAAAATATGATGATTCTGTACGTCTAAAAAATACAAGCAGCGTTCTTTATCCAGTATTGTAATAAATTGAAAAAAAAAACACAGTTGTGTACGCATTTTTTTTCAAATTTTCAGCCCCTAAATTTATAGCACCTTTCTTCATAATACCCTGTATAGAAAGTAACATTAAACAAATTTGCCGTGATTTGATAAATCATGTTGCACGAAGACTAAGTAAAACAACAAGCAACATTATTTTCTTTTTTTATACTTAAATGCAATTACTAAAAAAAAAAAAAATAACACCCAAAGTTCAAACTAATTCTATTATTTCTTTTTCTTTATTATTTTCTAGAGTCTGTTTTTTCTATTACTTCTTAATTTCTGTAAATAATAATATAAACAAAACTGTAAACTTCATAGGCACAATCATGACGATACTTTCTTTCGGAACATTGTTAAATTTTAACGTTGTATACAAATATCTGGACTAACGGCTAATAAAGAGACTGCTTTACACGCTTAAACATTGCGCCCAAGGCGGAGAAATTAAAGCCAAATAAAACGCGATTTACCTCGTTACGGCCTCACCCAAATGAGTAATATTCATATTCGCCGTCATCCTCCGGTGAAATTGTGGGCACCGAGGAAATCAGTGTCGCAACAGGAATTCCCATCCGCATATCGAAAAATTGTTAAGTAAGGATGAGGCTGTCAAATTAAGCAAAAATTGACAAATGAAAATAATCTTTTGCCTTGATTTTTTCGTAATATCGTTTATAATATTGTATCCGGTCTCCCCTATGCTATTTTTCAGACAATAGGAAAACTGCAACTAGGTCGACGCGACGAATATTAGATTGGAAAAGTTCCCAGGCAAATTTCTTTTCCAATTTTATTCTTTTCCATCTATTTATCATATCGCCGGGACGAGATGGGAACCCACGTACAAGTGTGTGTGTATCGCGAAATTCGGAATATAGATCGTGTGAAATTAGATGTCGTATCTCGATCGAACGCTTCGTAATGGGCCGTAAATTATCGTCTGTTATAATGAACCGTAAAACCGGAGGTTTTCATAGTGTCATTCATTAGTATAGTTGAATTATTGCTGCAATCTAATACGTCTTCCAGTATTTTTTTTACTGAGATAAAACTGGTTTTATTTACTTAATAGTGTTTTCATTCATTACAATTATCTAAAAAAATGCCTGAAAGATGTATAAATTAATTTTCCTACATTTTAATTTGTATATTTAATTTTTTTAAGTTTTTAAAACAACTGTTTCGTGTCTACATAAAGTTATAGGTTTAAAAAAAAACATTATTATGGAAAAATAAAATAATTAAAGTAAACACATTCAGCAAAATAGCAGCTGAATCAGAATCTTTCAGAGGATCGAAAAACTGAGATATTTAGCTCAAAATTTCCTTCACCTTTTGCACGACACTCAGGTATATAAGACCAGAAATATCTTATTATTTATTACCTAGGACCTATAGACCAGTGCTTAAGCCTTCAAAAATGGTAAAAAGTGAAAAAAAAATATAGAGGGATGAAACCCATTGGAAAAGGAAGAGAATATAACAGAAATGAAAAGAAAAATAATTTACGGACGATCTTAGGTCGGGAAGGGGAAGGGGGTGAGTTTTTAAGGGTAAAAAACGGTTTATCTTGATTTCCGGAAAAACTACCAGTCTTATGGAAAAAAGTTAAATGGCAAAGTTGTAGGTAATAAAAAGATCTACAACTTTTGTAATTACACTTTTTTCACATAACCTCAAAATTTATGTGAAAAATTCAAATAACCAAGTTTTTGGTTTTTTATTTTTATCTTTTACAATTTTTTTTTCACGAAATTTGGTAAAAACTTACCTATTTATGTCCCAAACACGCTGTAATTTTTTTGATTTGAAATATTTATTTTTTCACCTTATTTTTGCTTAATATCGAAAAAGCACCCTAATTTTCAATCGAAAATTCTCACGTCAAAATATCTGCTTTTTTAAAAACGTCGGTGGGCTTTTTCTTCGTTGAAATCTCTACTTTCTGATGGTGTAAAAAAATATACATTACTATGGTAAGTCTTCTCAGGAAATGCAAAGAAACGAAAAAAACTAGAATCCGAAAATTTTTTTCTAATCATTATGTACAATTTTGAGCTATTTATTAAAATTTACACTTTAATTACTCGAAAAACGTAAGATTCCATGTTACATTGATAAACAAAAAAATTACAAGTCGAAATATACTATTATAATTAACAATCAAATAAGTTAATAAAGTTAATATTTAATAAGACATCTACAATATTTTGAGAAAGTTGTAGAATTTTCTTTCGTTTCTTTTGGTTTGGGACATAAATAGGTAAGTTTTCACCAAATTTCGTGAAAAAAAAATTTGTTTGTAAAAGATAAAAATAAAAAACCAAAAACTTGGTTATTTGAATTTTTCACATAAATTTTGAGGTTATGTGAAAAAAGTGTAAATACAAAAGTTGTAGATCTTTTTATTACCTACCACTTTGTCAATTAGCTTTTTTCCATAAGACTTGTAGTTTTTCTGGAAATCAAGGGAAACCGTTTTTTAACTTTAAAAACTCACCCCCTTCCCCTTCCCGACCTCAGATCGCCGGTAAATTATTGTTCCTTTCATTTCTGTTATATTCTCTTTCTTTTCCAATGGGTTTCATCCTACTATAATTTTTTTTGGTTTCAAAAATTATCGACCCTGGTCTACTAAGACTAAAAAAACGTAATAATTTTTTTTCTGAGCTAAGCAACTATCAAACTACCGGTACCATTGTTTCAGCAGTTCAAATATGAAATTAGTATTAGTCAGGTGTATATTGGACAAGAGCATAATTAACTGTAACACTCAACGTCATTCATTTCTACACTGGCAAATAGAATTAAATATCGTGGTGCTTTACATTTGGACATATGGTTCAAGGTGAGTGGAAAACCTCCAAATATAGACGCAATTACCGTCGCTAGCACCCAAACAACGAAGGTACATACGCGTTTAATACTCTCGTTAGCGATTCCATGCACGTAGCAAGTGTTAATTCAGAGAATGTTGCGTAGACATTTTGTTTTATCAGAAAAAATGCATCGTGTATAACGCCAAACGCATTCTTACTTACCAAGGCACTTAAAGAGTTTTCTGAGAATAAATATTTAAAAGATTTAAATATAGTTAGTCAATAAATACATACATATGTATAATATTACGTGATCAGTGTAGGTTTTGGTGCCATGGATCAAAGTTTGATAGAATTCATACAAAAAATTGAGAAGCATCGTTTTAAGCAAAACAAAGGCGTTTATTGCAGATTTATACATTCAATATTAGTTGTAGTATTCTGTTTTACTTGCGATAATTACGCGATTATCGAAGTCAGTAACTTTGGGTACAATCGTGGCCCAATGAACAAGCTGTGGGACTTTTCTATATCGCTTTTGCTCGTACCACACGACATGAATCAGTTTCACTTCAATTAATCCTTAATTACGTACACTTCCTGCTTATTGTTATACATTTCTATAAACATATATAAATAGCGTTGGCTAAGCTGGGTGGGAAAATGTACCTAATTATAAACACCACGGCGTTCTCAGAGTTCGGTCTTGCCGGTAGGTTTCCCAAAAATTGCACAACATCCTTGGAGCAGGTTATATTTACCACAGGATTCGTCTGTGATTCATTTGCCAGCGAAATTGTTTAGTCGAATTAATTTCAAGTGTGGGAAAAGTAAAAGTTAAGAAAAAAATATGTGTATACAAAGAATTTAGATGAGCGAAACTCGTGCAGAAGTTTTTTTTATTTTTTTTTTTTACTTTATTGGAAAGGATGGAAATGTGTACCGCTTTTCGTAAAAAGTGTATTGAAAGTACCTATATTAGTTGAATAGAAATGTTCAGGTTTAAAAATCTTTATGGTTGTTAAGATTCCAGAGAACAGTTAATGTTTTACATCACTATGCAGTATCACATAAAATATACAGGGTAGGAAAGTACCGATAGTCTATCTGAAGTTACGTGAGAGCGATAAAGTAAGCCATAGAAATCCATGCGATAGAGAAGGATGGCTTCTTATTTGTGGAAGGGCGAAATGGGCGGTGACTATTAGGCGCCTTCATTATAGCCATCCTTGTCTATCACATGGATTTCTATGGCTTACTTTATCGCTCTCACGTAACTTCTGATAGACCATCGGTACTTTCCTATACTGTAGTCTGTTGAACATGTACTCAGGATGATGGTGAAGGAAATGTGTTTACAACAGCAACTAGTGTAGGTTGGTACTTTCACATTTAAATTAATAGTAGACACAATTGACTGTAGTTTTGTTACTTACCTTGTATATGTAGAATAGACTTTTTTGGTACATTAACACTAGAATTTTGCGATATTTTTGGGTTTTATACAGTTAAAGTTAGATGATGTTACTACGACAACTTCACCTGCTCTTCACCTTTTCAATATATCAAAAGATGCATGAGCTATGAATGTGTCCTACAAATCTTTTTACAATCATTTTAATTTGAGAATCTCAAGATTTCAGTTTGTATCCGGATGCACTTTTATTTTCAGCGAGTCTAAACAGTTTTTATTACATCTAGGTATTATTAAATTAGATCGTTCGCGATTTCCGGTTAGATCGTTATAATTTCGTTGCCAATTTAATGCTACAATTGCTCCCATAAGCGCGATGGTTGTGTTGCTTGCTTGTACGTCAACAGATGGTCTATATTTAAATAACTTGGGCTGTACTCACTTTCTCTTGCACAAGCATCAAGTAACTATACAGGGTCGGAATGTCCCCATGGTTCATCGGCCATTACGTGAGAGCGATAAAGTAAGTAATAGAAATCCGTGAGATAGAGAAAGATGGCTATAATGAAGGCGTCTCATAGTCACCGCCCATTTCGCCCTTCCACAAATAAGATCCACTTCCACTTGTAATTCAGCGACCGGTGGTCATTTTTGTTTTCGTCGTTTGGCTTTTCTTTAATAGATGTCACTACTTATACAATTTCGACTTCGGTATTCCGATATGTTAATACCATCCGTTAACAGAGGGCAGCACAACGCGTAACAAAGAAAACTTTTTACAGTAGCTAGTAGATACCTCTGTTTGTAAATCTAGTGACCTTGTTTCCCCTACTGAGAAGTTATTCAAATGGAGTATAGTGCTCAGCTGCATTTAAAGTTCATTTAGTTGTTATTTAAGTATACTTTTTAAAATGACTTAAAAATCCCAATTCCAAAAAAATTTGTAGATCTGGCATCGCTCTTTCTAGGGCTGCGCCTCACCTTAGACAAATTGTGCTGCCCTCTGTTAACGGATTGTATTAACATATCGGAATACGAAGTGGGAATTGTATAAGTAGTGACATCTATTAAAGAAAAGACAAACGACGAAAACAAAGATGACCACCGGTCGCTGAATTACAAGTGGAAGTGGATCTTATTTGTGGAAGGGCGAAACGGGCGGTGACTATGAGACGCCTTCATTATAGCCATCCTTCTCTATCGCATGGATTTCTAGGACTTACTTTATCCCTCTCATGTAACGGCCGATGAACCATGGGGACTTTCCGACCCTGTATACTTTCATGAAGTAGGCATATTTTTGTTTTCGTTAGTATTTCTTATTAAATACATATGAATTAGTGCATGCCAAAATAGCTGTAAATCTGCAAAATATAATTACCTACACAAAACCCGTTACTCAAAGCGGTGACTTTCAGATTTTTGTCTCTTCGTACTAGGCCCCGGAAAATATATCAAAGGTCTTTGAACTTTTCGAATTCGTTAAATGTCGATACATTGTAATGTTTTGTAGTTAGGACCGTTTTGCGTTGTTTAGAATTACTTTAACATTTTAGCAATGGGTCTTAAATATTTATATTTTCGTCTTCGAGCGATCTAACTGTATTTGAATATTTTCTAGTTTGTTTTAATTAAGGGTGCCCCGTAAATAATAATAAGACGCCAAAAAGGGGTTATTAAACTACTGGCATCCGATGAATGTAAGGATATTACAAAGGAGCGTGACTGGAATTCTTCTGCGAGAATCTTCCGCAGCGTCGATAATGTTTAAGTATCGATTGCAATTCACAATGCGTTGCAAAACAGTAGGTAATTGGCTAAATAGTTTTCTATTTTCTCCATCAAATCGTGTGTCTTTATATTGTGAAAGTAATAATTGCAACCGCGTAAAAAATTTCAAAAGTAGAAATGCCAGATATTTCAGTATGTTTTTTTAAATTTCTATCGAAAGAATTAAAGAAAATTATTAGTCATGTCTAAATTGTTTAATAACAAATTTTTTGACGATGAAAATAAGTGAAAGTTTGAGTTATAAATATTTTCTTTTTATAAGCAAACAGTTTTCTGTCGGTTAGCGCAAAGCAATTATCTAACGCGTAATATTTCTTAGTTCAATTAACTTAGATATTAACAGTTTTATAGTTTAGTATGTGTCAAATCTGTGAAGTGAATATTAAATAATTTCTTCGAAGGCTTGGATATGCATCGGTGTCTTATTTAATTTCAATGATGTCATTCACCTTCAGCATATGCATATTAAATGAAACTGAGGAATTGAAATTTCGTATAAAATATGTCTTTGTTTCCTTGTAAATTATTGTTATTAATAATAGTATTTGGGAGAAAGGAAAAAGTAATGTTGTTCTGATTAAATTATTGAAATTGGATTATTGCAAATATAAAGAAAACAAACTTTCCGTATTTAGCAAAAACCATCATGAAAGTATTAAATCCGATTGAACATAACAAATTAAAATTTTTGCAATATACCTACGTGATATTCCAGTTTTTGCCTAAAAAAAATCTATTAAATATTGGAGACATGTTTTTATTCCAGTGCTTTGCAAAAGCAATACAATTAAAATAGGAGCTCTCTGATTGGTGGTTACCAATTCTTCTGAATCTAAATAAAAAGTTAAAAAATTCGAATAGGATGAAGTGGTGAATACAGTCGTACCACCACCAGAACAGCTGTAACAAAACACTGTTTAACAACAAAAATCACCAACGAGCAGTCAGTGCAAATATGTTTCTAAATTTATGAACAGGATACACTAAATCGTACACTTTTATTATTTTATTTGTTCCAACCGTCGGGATAGGTTTATTCAATTCAACCCAAGTTTTTGGGCTCTCATGAGGCGGACGTTTCACGCGTGTCGAACTATAAATAGGGCAGTGTCGATTGCCTTAGAACGCACGTGACACCATCTACCGTTCTGCGTTCTGTGGTTACTTCTGTAACGATTTTTTAATGGGCATGTCATATGTTTGCAAATGAAAGAGAACCAAAAAAAAGTGAAGAGGAGAAAACTATCCGACTTTTATTTTTATTTAAGTACAGAGTAAAACAAACAGATAGTTTACTTTTATTATAAATAAAATAGCATTATGAAAAACTTACATTAATTTACAAACCATCGATATTCGCTGCAATATAAAATAAATTCAAGATTATGAATAAGTTACCTCTATTGTTCAAAATGATGTCCTCACTAGCTATACACATTTTTTTTTCTGTGCATATTTTCATTCACACTTTGCAGTTGTTGGTTCGTTATATTTTGGAGCCAATGTTTTCGTCATAAATTGTTCAATGCAGGATTGTCCATGACCTCTTCATTTCGTGTTTGGCTTCGAAAGTGGCTAATGCGTTCTGAAATAAAAATATTAACCTCACAATTTTGTTTCTGTGATAACATACCAATAATTTGATGAAATGCCAACAAAAGTTTATCTGTGAAAACAACTAATTGATTTGAAATATGTACGATTGAATATAGAAGCAAAAGAAACAAGAACCAGTGCCGTAAGACTTTCACCAGACCAGGCCAGATTCGAAGTCCAAACAGTACTTAATTTGAGGAAGGAACTAATTAGTACAGAATAGTTTTTGTTGGCATTTCGCACCAGCGAATCTCGATCTCAGTTTCTGATAGCAAAATTTTGGTTGCAGCCAAATTGTCGCCGCTTTCATTTTTATTATGTAATTGGTTTGAGCAATCCGTTATACAATTTATTGTAACAGTTTTCATGGCTCTTTAAAGTTTAAATCTATTCGCTGCACCCGAACACGTGTCGATAGCAAGTTTGAAATTTTGGAAGTTGAAATAAAAATATAACAGTATTCCCTTTGAGTTTGTGAAATACCGAAGAGGGTTTATTTTACAGCTTGTTTTCTTTAAAAATAATAAATGTTTACGATTTTTGTAATAACTTAAGTAAACTATTCCGTGGTTAGTGGTAATTTACCAGTACCAGGGTATTATTATTGTATATCCTAGGGAACAAATTAAGGTGAATTTCTTATAATTAAGACATACTTCACTACTTTCACATCCTATACCATAAACAACTATCTACAACATCTTGATAGATCTGTAGGTTTGGAATTTGGCTCTCGGGGAAATATACAGCTTTTGTTGATGGAAGTTAATTTAATGTTCCTTGGAGTTCGAAAGTTTCTAATTATGTGTTGTTAACATGAATAGCTTGCTTTATTTATTTAATATTTACTATTTGCGATATTCTATACGTACAAACTCAGAAATCGAATTGAAAAGTAAGCTATGTTATAACCACACTGCTTATAATTATGATTATATATTTTTTAATGCAATCTACTCATGATATACCCTCATTTGCACTTAATTTGTTTTAGCATACCTCTGAGTTTGTATTTATTATATAAATATGTGATTAATTAGGAATATATTCCTGTCTAATGTATGATTAAAAGTATTCGACTAACAAAATTTTATTGAAAACACACTCCTGCTCTCTTAAAGTTAATGTCCTGCGAAATGTTTTACGCCAGTTTAAATTATTCCGAAGGTTGTGGAAAATAATGGGTATATTCGTTCTACATTTTATGCAGCCTTGACAAGATTTACAACTGCTATTAAAATTTGTGATCTCCTCGATCCCAACCTTTGTTTCAACAGTTTATTATTAAAAGTGTCATATTAACGAGAATTGAAATAAATCGAAAGTATAGTTAAACATAATTACTTATTACACTCAAATAATAGAGAAAAGACGTAAATAATTGTTTTAGTACAATAAATGTGTGAATATTTGAAGTTTTGTGATTTTTTACATACAGTCGTGGATCAAAAAAGGTTTCCTATCCAGAACGTTTAAAGATGTTTAGAGTATTCAAAAGTAGTAGGATTGGGAATTTTTTATTGTCCACAGCTGTGCAAACAGCATTACATTTGGTTCCTAGGTATGTTATCGAAATATAAATTACAGGTTTTAACCAATTGATATAAAATATTTACAATATAATGATCGCTATTAATACTTAAGAATTACCAAACATTTTTCTCAGCGTATCTGAGCGTAATGTTCACCGGGATCAGTCGATCGAATTTTCGCGTTCAGTTAAATGGGAAACTGCACAGCTTTATTTTTAGAGCGTAATGTGAGCAACGAATATACCGTTTTTAATCCATTTTTCTATGCTCCGATACTTTCAGTTGTGCAGGTTGGTGCACGAAAGCGATCAGCTGTTCATGCGTTTTAGTTGTGTTTAGCGGCACGATAGATGCATTAAATTATGCGACCACTAAAACGAACCGATGTGCCGCGTTCATCGTTACGCTCACAGGCATAAATATGTGGACAAAAACGACTGAAAGAATGCGTGTCCACGAGAGGAATATAGTATAATAATTTACAGGGTGAACCGTCATTGGAAATACTAGTTTATAGCGCTCACGCGTGGGAAACAAGCACTCAACACACATTTTAAACATTAAACTTATATTGTAAAATATTAAATCACGCAAACAACAGTAGGAAACAATTTATCTTCGCCATCACATATTCGGCCGTTCACCTGTTTCGTATTGTTTTTTTTTTGTTAATCTTCGCGGACATAAGTCCAACAGAACGCAGTGGCCTCTACGTTATGTTGCATGCGAAGTGAGCCTTATCTTCGATCTGCCGCGCCTGGTTAAATACGATTCATTCCGATTAATATTCCCACAGAGATAATTTCTGACAGTGCTATTTTAAGACGGAGCCTGTTTCCTTTTTGCTTCTTTACAGGAACAATAAAATTGGTGAGAAACGGGCTATTTATATTTTGCACGTCCCTAAGAGAACGCATCTACCGACATACGGGATGCTAGCAACTTTACGGTTTATCTGCAAGTACTCTATTAAAATTTATTTAATTTAGTAGTAGTAGTAGCAGTAGTAGTAGTCGTTTTTTTTTTGAATTTTTATTTAGTAGTAGAATGGATTTTTTTATTTTTGGATTTTTTATTGGGATTTTTTAATTTTTGGATTTTTAATTTTTGGATTGTTTAATGGGATTTTTTAATTTTTGAATTTTTTAATGGGATTTTTTAATGTTTGAATTTTTAAAATTTTGGATTTTTAATGGAATTTTTGAATTTTTTAAATTTTGGAGTTTCTAATTTTTGGATTTTTAATTTTTGGATTTTTAAATGGTTTTTTAATTGTTGAATTTTTTAATTTTCGGATTTTTTAATTTTTGGATTTTAATGAGATTTTTAATTTTTGGATTTTTTAATGGGATTTTTTTAATTTTTGAATTATTTAGATTTCGGATTTTTTAATTTTTGGATTTTTTAATGAGATCTTTTAATTTTTGGATTTTTTAATGGGATTTTTTAATTTTTGGATTTTTTAATGGGATTTTTGGATTTTCAAATGGTTTTTTAATTTTCGGATTTTTTAATTTTTGGATTTTAATGAGATTTTTAATTTTAGGATTTTTTAATGGGATTTTTTTAATTTTTGAATTATTTAGATTTCGGATTTTTTAATTTTTGGATTTTTTAATGAGATCTTTTAATTTTTGGATTTTTTAATGGGATTTTTTAATTTTTGGATTTTTTAATGGGATTTTTTAATTTTTGAAATTTTTAAATTTTAGATTTTTTTTGGATTTTTTAATTTTTGAATTTTTTAAATTTTGGATTTTTTAATTTTTGGATATTTGATTTTTGGATTTTTTTATGGGATTTTTGAATTTTTAAAATTTTGGATTTTTATTTTGGATTTTTTAATTTTTGAATTTTTTAAGTTTCGGATTTTTTATTGATTTTCTAATATTTGGATTTTTAATTTTTGGATTTTTTATTGGGGTTTTTTAATGTTTGAATTTTTTATTTCGGATTTTTTCATTTTTGGATTTTTTAAGTTTTGAATTTTAATTTTCGGATTTTTTAAATTTTGGAATATTTAAGGGGATTTTTTTAATTTTGGATTTTTTAATTTTAGGATTTTTTAATTTTTTGGATTTTTTAATTTTTGAATTTTTGGATTTTTTAATTTTTGATTTTTTAATGGGATATTTTAATTTTAGGATATTTTAATTTTTGGATTTTTTTAATTTTTGAATATTTGAATTTTTTTATTTTTGGTTTTTTTAATATTTGGATTTTTTAATGGGATCTTCTATATTTTGGATTTTTTAATGGGATTTTTTTAATTTTTGGATTTTTTAATATTTGGATTTTTTAATTTTTGGATTTTTTAATTTTTGGATATTTTAAATTTTGGATATTTTAATTTTTGGAATTTTTAAATTTTGGATATTTTAATGGGATTTTTTAAGATTTGGATTTTTTTTGGATTTTATAATTTTTGGATTTTTTAATTTTTGGATATTTTAATTTTTGGAAATTTGAATTTTTGAAATTTTTAATATTTGGATATTTTAAAGGGATTTTTTAAGTTTAGGATTATTTAATTTGGATTTTTTAATTTTTGGATTTTTTAATGGGTTTTAATGGAATTTTTTAATTTTTGGATTTTAAAATTTGAGTTTTAATTTTTGGATTTTTTAAATTTTGGATTTTTGAATTTTTTAATTGTTGGTTTTTAATTTTTGAATTTTATAAAGGGGATTTTAATTTTTGGATATTTTATTGGTTTTTAATTTTTTGATATTTTAATTTTTGGAATTTTTAATGGTTTTTAATGGTATTTTTTAATTTTTGAATATTTTAAAATTTGGAATTTTTAATATGTATTTGGATTTTTTAATTTTTGGATTTTTTAATGGGTTTGTAATGGGATTTTTTAAATTTTGGATTTTTTAAACTGGAATTTTTAAATTTAGGAATTTTTAGAATTTGGATTTTTTAATTTTTGGATTTAATTGTTGGATTTTTTAAAATTTGGAATTTTTAATTTTTGGATTTTATAAATTTTGGATTTTTTAATTTTTGGATTTTTAAAGGGGATTTTTTAATTTTTGGATTTTTTAATGGGTTTTTAATGGGATTTTTTAAGTTTTGGATTTTTTAAAATTTGGAATTTTAAAATTTTGGATAAATAAATAAGTAATCCGAAAATTAAAAATTCTAAATCCAAAAAACTACTACTGTTACTACTACCACTACTACTACTAACCACTACAATATCAGCCTAGCAGACTAACTCAAACTAAAAATACAATAGAAATTGAAATGACGCTTTCTGAAATATGTCTGGAAAAGTCGTTTCTATTTTTTCTTTCAAGTATTATGAAATTGTTACCACACCTATCACACTGTTCAACAATTTGTTTATTAAAAATTATTCACAAATGAGTCACAGAAGTAGACAATCATTGGTTATTATGTCTTGTCAAAATGTACTATATACGTGTAATTAAAATTCGTAAGTGGTTCAAATTATGATAAATAAAAATAGGCCACTTAATTTAAATAAGCGAACTAAATTTCTTTGTCTTTCTCAGAAAACAATTGTCAACTAATATGGCCGATCTAATTACCTCAAAACCCCTAAAATACTGTTATGTAATTGTTTCCGGAGACGACTATTAACTTACATAATTTGTCAAATTCTCCGAAAAAAAAGGCACCGTCATTGTTTGCGGATAGCACCGGAGACGATGTTAACGACTTGGAATAAATTACAGAGGATATATTTCTTGTTCTTCTTCGGGAATTGTTTACAGACCAAACGTAATCCTCGCACAATTAACATTCAAGGTCTCTAATTGTTATAACCATCGTAATAGTCTACCAGGGGCTAATTGTTCTGTTTGTAGTTAGTTCAATGGCAAATTACGCCGGTGCCGGCATGTCACATGTTTTTATGGTCGGTCGAATTTTTTATCTTCTGAATGAAATATGCGAGATGATTTGATAGCGTAATATGTTGTAAACACTATAACCTATGCATTACATAAATTTTAATAATAATTTGTTACTATACGAGGTTGTGAAGGGAATATCTTATTGGGCTAATGAAGCATATTTGACTAAGGTGGATTTTTGTTTACACAAGCAACTTTTCAATACTTTTAGACAAATATAACTTACATGTCAGTTCTTACTTCTTATTCACATAAAAATGTTACGTCGTTAAGTAATTCCCACAGTTTGGAATGGAAATTGAGAAAATTATAGAGTTCTGGACTATGTGGAAAGTCCAGTTGATATTTACATAACTATAAGAAAAGGAAGTGCATAGGTTCTAGTGAGTAATTTTCACAAGACCGCTGAGGAAACAAAAGCAATTATTTTGTTATAATTGTTGTAGTATTAGGTTGCGTAAGAGTGCATTAAATTGTAATTATTAACAGAATAATTACCTTTGTTCCACCAAAATTAAGCAAGTGTCCAGCTGAATTGGTAACACCACTTTTTTATGAGGTACTTTTTGTGCAATTGCTGCCACTGAAATAGGGGTAATTTTTTGGGTTACGAATATAATATTTAAAAGTTTACAGCACTCTATTTTGCCCTAATAATTTTAAGAAAACTTTAAACACTTTCCAGAAGACATGATCAAAACTGATACAAACCTAGTGATACTTTATGCTCTAATTAATTCACTGTTGTCGATGATTTCTGTTGTCATTTTTTAATTTTATACGTTAATAAGTTTTCATCATATGGTTAATATAGTTCGTGGGAAAGTTTACATTGACAAACGCCTTACTTATTTAATTTCATAATTGAGTAATTACCGACTTGATTGACTTAAATGGTTTAAGTGCTTTGTTAACTAAATAAATAGATATAATTAGATTTAGTCTATTTGTTGTGCAGAGGTATATTAGTTATACTTCTGTACGTATGTGTCTTCATATGTTGGCGTGTGATATACATGAAAAAATTAGCATTTACTTTTCCAGAATGAATAAATTATTGTATTAAATCGAAATACTCACTAGTACGTTATTAATTTGATTGAAGTTATATAATTTGAATAATAATAGATCAAGGATGAATAATAATAGACCAAGGATGTAAGAGAACGAAAAGTAGAATAATTGTAATATAAAATACCTCCAATTGTACCGTGTTTCTGTTCATCCTTCAATTTGTTTATGTCTGGGACATTGCCTATAAGTTTTCTATATTAAATTGAATTTCAAGAATGGTGTAACGTTACAAGTCTACTTATACTACTACTTATAAATAAATAGTGAATCATATCTGGTTTATTTAACGTTAAAAGTATTTATGTTTTATTGCCTCTTTATTTTTCCTCATATTTCTTTAGACAGTTTCGATATAAATCGGAGTTTAGTAGTGTCCCAAATTCTTTTCTGTTGGCATTGACAGACAAAAATAACGGTCTTTTCTCGGGTGGATCTGTTGCACAATACAAACATCTAGGATTATATAGGAGCGTTTTATAGTAAACTTACTATAATTTTTATTTCCCTAAACGATATTGTCCAAGTCACTGATTACTTTTATCTTTTCTACGGAAAATCCACCATATGTGTTGCTGTCTTCTATATTTACTCCTGCAGTTGTTAAATATGGCGCCGACTGATGCGGGTAAAAATAGAACGGTTTTGGCGAGGTTCACTTGTAAAATTACATACATTATCTCATCTTTTAATTTGTTTGTTTTAAGAAAGTAATTAAATAATGTAGAGATTTTTTTAAAGCCACTCCTATGCTATTAGCCATTTTCATCGTAGTAGTTGCCAAGAATATACAAACAAGTAATCTCACTATAACTCTACCTGTTTGATGTATATTCTTGAACCACCATTGACGGCAGTAAACTAATTCCTGTTGTTTCTTGTTGCAGACTGTAAGCAGTCGACCAAGGACCTGGTCGTCGTACTCAAACATTCGTGCCAAAGATGTTCAGGACCTGATAAACATGAACAGTACCGAAGAGATAACGATATACAAGGACCCGAACGATCTCTACCAATCTCCGACGCTAACGAGGCGAACCCTAGGTTATAGTTACGATTTTCCTGAGAAATCACAAAAGAAAGATAAGAAATGGTCCATAGGCAGCATATTTCGCAGAAAGAAAAAGGACGATAGTGACAGTAGCAGCGAGGAGGATACCCATAAGAGGGGATTTCTCGGTAGGAGGAAAAAGAAGGCGGAGACTAAAAGGAAAAAACCGGTCAAGACTATCGGTACTTTTGATCACGTGGTAATACCTCCTCCAAGGAATTCCCAGGTTTACAATGGGTATAATGTCCAGGAAGACCTCGGTATTCTTTCAGATCCAACAGGTGGCTTTTCTAACTACATCGGAAGAGCTTTACCACAAATCCCTTCCACGGACACTAACCAGAAGTTTAGCAAGGAATCAATAAGCGATAATAATTCTAAACTAAGCGGCGGGTCGGGGTCTGTCGATAGCGTAAGAAAAAGCAGGAGAGAAATGGCTAAAGCCAGAGCTGAGGCCCGAAGGAAAAACGGCAGCAGCTCGGATGAGGACTCTCAAATATCTAATTCTTCATTGAAGATCCGCAGCGAGGAAAATTTAAGACAGCGAGATATTTCGATGAGTAAGAAATCGAGGGCTGCCAGGACCGAGAGGTATATGAAACGGCATTCAAGAGACGGAGAAAATCCTCACAATTACCTGAGACTGTCGAAATCTGATGTAGAAAATTCAGCGATGAATTGGAAGTTATCCGATGATAGCAACAGGTCTCCAAGTAGAAGTCCTCTCGTTCCGAGCCCCATAATACCTATGAATGCCAAAAATAAACTATCATACACCAGTCTAAACTCGCAAAGCACTAATATGTCTGGTTTGTCGACCATACCGCCAAGTCACGGTAACCACAAGTATAGAGTTAGTAATTCCACCAGCAATCCTTCCTATCGACCTCCCCAATCAATGAACGATTACAATAACGGCTCGAAAAAATTCACGGACGTAAACTTGGATAAATATTTCAACAATCAGCGTAGTATGTCGTACGACGCTAACATACACAAGGCACCGTCGTCCGAGTTCAGCGAAGATGTCCTTCATGTACAGTTCCCTATCACGAGACCCAACAGGGGCTACAGAAATTTAAGTTTAATAGATGCCTCTCAGATAAACAGGGCTAGGCAACCTCCGCCTCCACCACCACGTGACCCTAACAGGATGAGAGGCCACTGTTTCGAAAACGGAAGGCCAAACACTTACTACTTTGACAGCAGTGGCCAAGTAAAATCCAGGTCTTTCAGCGGAACTACGCCTCATCCTATGATGCAGCAAACTAAAAAATTTAGTTCGTTTAACCTCCACCCGAATTTGAGATCAACATCGGAGGACTGTCTGCCTAAAGAACCGCTGAACATTCAACTGACAATCAGACCTTCATCAACGACTCCCGACGTGGAAAAGTCTCAGCGTTTCGCCACCAGAAGACGAGAAATCAAAACCAACCCGGAAGGATTCAGTTACTTGACTGATAAGAATCCTAGAAGTCGCAAACCGATTTTCATCCAAACCGGAAATAAATCGCCAAATACGAACGAGGAAAAATCCGCAGAAAACAACGGCAGTCAAAAAGCTTTAGATTTTTGGAAACAGATCGATAAGCAGAATGCCAGTCTCAACGGCAAATCGGTTTTAAAGAAGGCTCGGTCTAATAGCCCTCAAATGTTCACGAGTCATACACACGTTCAGACAAAAGTCTTCCTTCCTAGCGTTCTCCAGAACGACATGAACAATTCTAATAACAACAAAATGCTAGACATTAGCCGCGGTCCGAGTCCTTTTAAACCGGTTTCACCTACTGTTCAAGAACCTCCACCGGAAATCTCGGAGAGAGTTAGTAAGGAAGAGATAAAACGGAAATCCGCTAATTTGGAAGAAGCTCTAGATGAGTTAGAGGCGATTTATAACAGTTTGAGACTTGGCGACGAGGACTTGCTCGAACGAGCAGAGCAACGCGAGAAAGAAACTCAAGCCCAGAAGCTTTTAGAGGCAAATATCGACCCTTACCCAGGTTACGGAGGTCGTGGGACTTTAAGCGATTCCAGCTTCAGCTACGAGCCTTTCGATACTGTAGACTCGCCGAGGCGCAAGAGAATGTTCAGGAAAAATCGAACAGCAGACATAAAACACGATGATATGGCATTTAGAAAGATACATAAAGATCGCGCGACGACTATAAACGATCCACAGTCTGTCATTTCTAAGGTTAGCTATTTACTAGCCTCTCCAGTCCATGGAAAAAGTTTGGAAGATGAAGAAGTCGAAACTCACGCTGACGGAGACGAACCTGATATTACCTTCGACGATGTAGTTTATAGGAACGTCAAATACGCCAACAAAACACCAAAAGTTATAGAGCCTCAACCGCCTTTTGGTATACCCTTGGGACCAATCACCCCGGCAGCTAACAGTGACTATCTTCACGCCACACCCGAAGACATATACAGACCAATATTTAAGTCTCGTAAAATTCCCGATATTGTAAAAGACGATCTAGCTTTTCGAAATCTGAGAAAAGATACCAATAAAGGACCCGCTCTACCTCCCCTGTCTACAGATGATTTCCGGAATAATAATTCCGCCATAGAAAATAACAGACTGGATTTGAATTATTTAAAGAAAAAAAGGGCACAACGTTCCTTATCGGCTAACATAGGGTCTTTGATCCACGAAGAGATGATGGAAAAAGCGCGGAACAAACGCGCACAAGCCAGCAATGACGTTGAAAATGAGTTTAAGACACTGACAGACATTGCTGACGCCATGGAAATTGCTAGAAAAGTTCTAAGAGAAAAAGAAAATAAAATATCGGCAACAAGGAAAGCTTTCATGAGCGACACGGACACTAAGTATGTTCAGCCAATTTCCAGCAGTAATAGTCTGAGAGAAAGCAGACTGAACTTAAATGGTTTGAAGACCGCCCCTACAAATTCCTCAAATGCCAAACCAACCTCACCTTTACTTGGAGACGACATTTTGTCTAGTAAACCTCCTAGAGGTCTAACTCCTGAGAGGAAAGCTAGATCTCCCAAAGAATCCACTCCAATACCACTCTCTCCTTTAGAAGATAAAAAATCCATCGTTAGTGGATCTACTTCGTCTTCTCTGGAAGACCTTTTGAACGCTTTAGCGGAAGAGGCCAAAGAAACTACCGAAAGAATAACAAACGAGTTGAAGATGCTCGGGGAGGAGAAACAAAACAGAACTAGTTTGAGAAGAGTGAACAATGTCGAAGATAAAGAAGAAAAATCCGGCGATTTGGATAAAAGATTATCTGATATCGATGCTGTTTCGGAACATGCAAAGATGTGCGAGAAGTTATTGGAGTCCGTGGTAGACAGTAATGAGCTCGTGACTTCTACCAAAACTCCCGAAGAGGAAGTTAGACAGATCGAAGTGAAACCAGCTACGGTAGAATCTGCCAATATAGTGTTATCGAGGGTTGGTTCTAAAGAAGAGGGACACCAAGAAAAGGAAGGAAAGGTCGATTCTGAGCCTGATTATGAAAACTTGATGTCCGACAAAGAACTTAATATCGATGAAGTAGATATAGCAAACTCATTGGAGGAATCTAACGAAGCTGAAAAATGTAACTCGCCATTTGAACAGCAAAAGGCAGAATTAGCGGCTAGTGTTCAAGAACTTAAGCAAAACATTGGAGGCATAGATTTACCATTAAAGAAAAAAATCAAAAAACAAGGCGACGAGACCAAATGTGTAGATGACGAGGAGAAAGGGAAGTTGCCTAATTCAAATTTCGACGATCTCGAAACAGGTGTAACAGGCAGCGATGAAACTAACGGGGTTACAGGTGAGGAGGAGTGTGTTGGTGTTCTAGACAGTGTAGCTTTGGCAGTCAAAGAATGTGCCTCCATAACACCGTCCAACATTAACACTAACACTGTAGATAACGGTAGAATCTTCATTTCTAACTGTGATATTATTTTAAATAAGCCTAATCAATCGCGTACGGTATTCGAAGACTCTCGAGAAGACTCGGAAAATAGTTCAGGTTTTCACTCTAATTGCTCTTGTGGCGAGAGCTCACATTACTTGAAATCCAATCACTTAGCGGACGGCTTTAGTTCGAATAACAATTTAGACTCTCTGGAAAGTTTGAAGTCGCCAAAGTTAGTTCTGGAAACTTCACACAAGGTGCTTTCTTGCGAGAAAAGCGATATTAAAGTAAACAAACCGGGAGTCGCAGCCGAAAATAGCGAAAGGGGTCGCAGTTTGCCTCGAAGTTCCAGATTGGTTTTAGAAGCCGCTCAAACGTCTAATACCGATTCGATTCGAGGGGAAAAATTAGAAGCGCGCGGGTCATGTTCGCGGAGCTTATTAAGCGATCGTGATAGAAACACACAATCTAGGGGGACGGATGACCCCGATGGGCACATTCTTGACGACGTTGAGAAGCCAACCCCTACCTGGTACCGTGACCCCGCCACCATGGCCCTTGCATGCTCCTACGGCATTGCATGCGCCCATCAACTGGCTTCAGTAGATATATTCGCTATTTTAAGCATCCTCCTTGCTATTATTTCATTCATCGCGGCAATGTTTTTTTAATGCTAAAATTATCCCGTAATTTTTCGCATTTACACGGTGGTACGTCCGTAATTCCAATTTGCATAAATAATCCGGGACCATTTTAATTCTGCCCAAATGATTTATTTGCAGTAAGCAGAGAACAATCACTTAGGAAAACACAAGATTGAATCGTATAAAAAAACTGATTGTCGTAAAAGTAAACAAACAAAAGATTTAAATAAAACTCAAATTATAGTGACTAATATACTCGTAGTTTAGTTGTTAAATGATTAGTTCAATTTGAATTTAAGACGTACTACCTCTTTTTGTGTTTGTTTTTTTAGTTTTGATATTTTTATGGTGATTTTTGTGTGATTCACTCACTTTGTAAATGGTTTGTAAATAAAATCCAAACAGATTTAATGCCAAATAGTAATTGTAAGGGAACATGATTCTGCTGTATCGAATGTATATTGTAAATGTATTTTATTTATTTTTGAATAAATCATCTGGTATATAGTTTTAGAAACACTCATTTAAAACATTATAATATGTGAATAACATAAACACCCGTACTTATACGCATCATGCAACGTCGACATCAATATTTTTAATTTTTAGACCATAACCGCACACGAAAAAAAAAATTAAAGGTACATCACATGTAGATCATATCTACGCCAATGCTAACTTTCATATATTTTTTGTTTTCATAGTTTTATGGAAAGTTTTGTTTGAATAAAGAAGCATATTACGGTACAAATATGCGTAGAAGCTAAAAAAAATGTCTGAAAAACAGGACAGTTGCCATGCATAGCACGTAAAAAAAAAATATTCGTAAATTCATTATATTTCATTGATAAAATATTGTCATCGAAGTAACGTGCAGTCCGTACGATATTTGTCGAGAGAGAATTCCAAGACAACCCCTGCGTCACTTTCTTGGAATTAACCGCATTCGACACCGTACGCAGACGCAAGACATTGACGGAAAGTTTCAAGGCACGCCCTTGCTCCGGTAAATTGTTACAGTAGTTCCGATAACAGAACTTTATTGGCTTATTTGTCTCTTGGAATTCTAGCTCAACAAATATTGTACCGTATGTTAATGAAATCTCATTATTTTGAGAAAGTAATTTCCTTATTATCTAGGTTATACTGAAACGATCCCTATCGTTGTGCTGACCTCATTTCTTGTATTTTAATATGAACACGTACAGACAACTTTTATGATAATTATAATCCAAGACAGTCATTATTATCACGACGATTTTTAGTATCCATTTGAGTACTGGTTTTTTGTGCCGGATATGTTTAAGTGTAGTGTATTTAACAATAATTTTCAGTCTTTATTGAAACTGCATGAAATTTAAATATTTTTTTGAAATCTTACACTTATAAGTGTAACATATTTAACTACAAATACTGTAAAGAGAAAATTAAATGAACAGCTTCACTTTAAACATTCAGGTGCGCAATGTTCTAATATTAGTGTCACACTAATAGTGTGTTTATTCTAAAATAGTCTCGCCCAATAATTAACCAAAGTCTTAAACGTTGGATAATTCGTGGCGAGTCAAATAAATATCATTTTGCTGATGCATCTGCAACAAACGACCGTTTTGTATTTCTTGGTTGGTTTGCCACCTATCAAAATTTCCAAATTAATTAAACAGTCTTGACTGAAACAAAGGAAGAATATAACAAGATGTTTTCCGAATGACAGATATGCCAAATAAGTTTTTTCCTGCTGCGACTGTTGAAGATTGATAATTAACCTCCGTTTTTTTTTCAACATTAAAAATGGCATGTTATGAAAAAATGTAACTAAGAAAGTTGCTGTTAAAAACTAGATCTTTTCCAAGGACTACGGTTTTTTTCTGGGCGCCATTTTCTTCACAAAACTAGAATATCTTCCCATAGCATGCCAGTTTTACATCAATAAAAGTGTCTACAGACAACAAATTTTTGGTATTAATGAAGGGTGGAGAGAGCCAGCAATACATTAACACGACTTCCCCAGCACAAGCATTTACTTTTATGTCAGCTTTGCACTTACCCACGTCAGTGTCAGTGTAGCTTCCGATTAGGATATCCACAGCATCATCAACTCGCTGCACCAAAACTAATCCGCATCCTCCTAATCCACGCCGACCTGTATGCATTGCCCCGTAGTTAATCCCCTTTTAGTGACGTCGTATGTTTGGTTGTAGGTAAACTGTAACGGCTGCCGCAACTTCTACTACCGCTCCCTCTATCGGCAACCGACTTCAGGTAACTGCCAACATCTCCGCCACAACTAACTACCATCCCTTCAAAAAATGAAGAGCATTTCAGCTGAAATTCGTGCTTTTGTAGAGCAACATGACTAAAGTTATCAATTGTAAGATACAACAATTAAAATCATATTTTAACTAACGATTAATTGCTGCTTTCAAAAAATACGTCGCAGTTGTATGTGTTATTAAGACTACTGATATTTTTAAACGTAATAAATTTGAAAAAAAAATAAATATGATGAAAGAAAAAGAACTGATAACTAGCAATCGATTGATACTGATATGTGTTATATTGGCAATAATGTTATGTGTTATGTGTGTAATCATAATTATTGACATTGACCACAGTTTTAGGGGGGTTTTAGGGTGTGCCACAGAAAGAGGCTATTTATTATTTAAACTGTTACAGTCGAGTAATAAATGCAATAAATACTAATGATAAATGAATAATTCGGCAGATCTGAAGACATCGATTGCAATGCCCTTGTATTCTGATGTCCTACAAACGTCAAAATTTGTGACCAAACATCATCTTTTAAATTATCTGATAGCATAAGTTATTACATCTCTACCAAAAGATATTAGTATTCTTCTATCTGTAAATACTTGCTTTTGCAATGCAATAGTATGAATTTCAGTTTGAACATCTCTTCATTTTACTGGCATTGATTATATCTTTACATGTAATTTAAATGTCAAACCATGTCTGATATTTTAAAATTCTAGTGCTAGTAGATTACTGTAAAAATATATAATGTATTATATATACACACCTATTTATCAAAAAAAAAATTAAGCTCCAAATGTATTTGTATTACCACAGTCTTCTTAATGTCATAAAATGATCTGTATTATAAAACTAATCAGCAGATATGTTTTGACAGATTTCTCATATTTTCCTATATGGTTCGTTCTTTTTTTTAACATTTTATAAAAGTATTCATAGAAATAATACATGTCTCCATTTTCTGCCAAGTTTCAGTATTGATTATACCCTCCAACCGTCAGTTGTGTATTGTTGGTTGTCTAGCCTACGTACCAAAGATACTCTTGTGTGTAACTTGAACATTGTAAATATTTTATCTTACTTTAGTATTTCCAAAAAAACAGATGTTAAACGTTCATCTCTCTATATTTATAGATAAGTCACTGTTGATCTATATATTATTTAAATAAAATATTTATTTCCTTATATGTGTTGTTATTTTCTCGGTATTCTGCCGGACATTATTAAATTTGAATTGTGTATTCTTCTAAATTCGTAAAATGTCAACCAAAACATGTGAAATGCAGTCACAGAACATGTTCGAGGTTCAAAACAAAATATACATTTCACTTCATTTTATGATGTTTTGTACATTCACATGCTTCCATACCTGTTCGTTCTATAAATAGTTTTCGATAACAATGTCATGTGTACTGTTTGCTAAGAAGCAGGTTTCTTCAAAAAAATCACAATCGCATTAACGACAAATGCCAACGACCGACCTTGCTTTATCCGCGTTATTAACAAAATTAACTAGAGAGGAGTTCATATGTGTACGTAATCACTTAATTTTAATTGGTTCATCCTTTTAATTAGGTAAATCTATTAATACGTACATTTTTTTTAAGAGATCATTTTTGATATACATACAATACCTTCAAAGTGATTTTTCGAAACATCATGTACAAAAGAACTCTCAAAAAAATGTCGGTCTAGTAAAATTCTTAAAGAATTACATTTTTTGGACTTTATACTTGGCTCTCGAGAGAAATTAAAATTTTCATTTACAATAATTATTACATGTGTTTCTTAGCCAGTCTTGTTTGGCGCACGAATTCTGTGTCGGTTAAATAAACTAAATGTCAAATGATAGCTAGTTGATTTGTAACTACAAAGGTATTCCAATTAATTTTTGTTTGTAACTTATTGTTTAAGACCTCCCATTAGTGTCCCTTTTAAATTATTAAGTTTTAATTAACCGAGATCGTTATTTGTTCGTGTTATTATACAAAAAGAATTAAGTAGCTCACCCAACTTTTGAGAGCAGCAAAGTCGTGAGGTACGTCCGTAATGAGCTTAGTTATTTTTCGACTGGATAACTTTCTTGGCCTCAAATGCTCTAAACCGTAAAATACAGAAATACATATTTATTCTTTAGATTTTACGAATTAAAACTGCATAGAATACCCTTATAATTATTCAATTATTTACAAATTGACTTAAGTATCTCTCCCGCATTTTTGGTCCTTCGAACCGGATCTCCAACAACTGCCATTACGCAAGATCAAAATTAACAACATACATAAACGAAGAAACGGAGAAAGGATTTGTTTATATTAATAAATATTCAAATATTTATTAATGATCCTATAGGATGACCAATTGATCTTCTATTACACTGTTTATCAATTTCTAACCAGCTGGCAGTCCTTGTGAAATTATCTCGCTTTTACATCAAAGAAACACTCGTGGAATTTTTATGGCACCTTAAATTAAAAATCATTTTAACTTTATCCTCTTGACTCGTCAGCATACTAAGGATATGTTTTGAATCATTCGCTAGTTCATTATAGTCGTCCAAGGCTAACGCGATTTTTTAAAATAAATAGAGCTTACTAAATTCAACACCTACAGTCGGTACGGAATTTCCTGGAATATACATAATATGGTAATAATTTAATATTTATTTTCCGTTGAATAAATATGTCACATTCTTTGAAAATTGTGTTTACAAGGGTTTTATTTCGCACTTACGAATGGGATAATTTAATTAACGATATGGGAAACAACTACTCTGATGGCTTTAGCTTCGTCCAGTTTTAAATAACTTCCGCAATATCTAGTAAATTTTGTTTGCTACATCATTAAACTTATTAGATGGCAATTATCAAGTAATTAATATACCATTATTGGAATTTTTGAGCACGGTAACCAACATTAGAAATTGTTTGATTTCCACTTTAACTACCGTAATTGTCCCGTCAAATGGTGTTGGTGTCACGTAGCATACCAACATTCAGAAATAAATGATGGGTATGAATGTATTTACAGGATGTTCCGTTCAAGAGGTCTTGTAGACCACAAAAAATATCTAAGTTCTGTAAAAAAAATTTCGAGATATTAGGCTAAAGAGTTTTGAATGTTATTGTACAATGATAGCTTTAAGCTTCAGTAATATGACTTGATTGCAAATCGACTACACCTGAGATTTCAGATAATCGCACTTAATTGAGCAACCAGAATTGAGAATAATTATGGCATAAGATAAATAAAACATATATGGCTACTACGTCTAACTAAAACCAGTCGCCACCCATGTACTTTGCTGAAAATCGCCATGTCGATAAAATCTCGCGAAGTGGGCCACGGATGCATTAATTATGAAATGAATTATGAAACTTACCGCTGACGAAATATATGTATAGCGTTTCTGTTGGAAACTCTGTAAATAAATGCATATATTTTCATATACGACGAACTACACGAACCATATGACAGTCGTTATATACGAACACATCATAAATCAAGAATTAATATAGCGCGCTGTAATTTCATTCACGAATTCATTCAATTAAAGCAAACTGTAAATACGTTTGGTACAGTGTGTTATTAATGAATATATTTATGATATGTAGGATATATGGAATATACCTACAAAAAAATTCATTGAATAATTTTACGCGTAAAAATATTGCTGCAAGTTCATAATAGTACTTTGAAATCTAAATGTCACCAAAGTTACATAACCTCTAAATATTTAAACGATGCCAAAATAAAAATAAACAATTCAGAATATAAGGTCATAAAAATACATGATATAGTTTAAAATTTTACTTAAGGAGGTACTTTAAGCATTTTTTTAATTAATGACATTGTGGAAAACAATTGCTCTGCGGACTACAGCACTGTCCATCATTTCAGGTCACATACATACTTTAGTATTATTACAATGCTTCAAGCTTAATTTAAAAATTAACTGTCGTTTTATATTCTCATCAAAACCTTGATGTGCCGATATTTTAAAAATAAAAACCAATTAGACCTGATGCTTTTGGTGCGGCAGTTTGATAAGTATCGATATTTGCAATTTTATTTCGTAATATAAAGATGCTAATCTGTAATGACCGACAGGTAACGCATAATGAGTTTTGGTCGTGTCTTAAGATATATCAAACGTGTTACATCAAAAGGCAGTTGTACCACTTAAAACCGGGTTCAGCGGTATCAAGTAGAGCTACACTCCTGCGCCGATAAAACTGATCTCTAAAAAGCTACTGCTTAAAAATCAATTGTGAAATACTTTGTAGAGTAAATTTAATATATACCGTGTTTCATGAAAGCAAGAACGTTTTTTTAAGCATTAAAATATTACAATTTAGCCAAACGTACCTACCCCATTCCAAAAGATACAAAACCAGCCAAAAACAGAAATCAAGGGAATTTAGATCGGGAAAACGTAGTGGTTCACTCATATCACTTCCCCAATAGACAACAGAAAAAAAATATTGCAAAAAAAAACAATAACTTGACATATTGACAGATTTTGTTCATACCTTTCACAACTTACTTGATATAAATGATTAAAAATAATAATAGGTGTAATAATATGTATAATAATATGTGTAATTTGTTAATGCAAATATCTCGAAAACGGTTAATGATATCAGTTTCCACAGGGTATGACAATTTACAGCAACGGGGTCCAAATTATTATCTTTTGCCCTAGTCTTGAGTAAAATCAATTTTATAAGTAAAGAGGCTCTCTATAAGAGAGTTAAAAAACATTTAAAATTTACATCCCCAAAAACCCTCTGATACAAAATTTGAAATCGATATTCAACTGTAACGTTATTAGAAATGCGTAAAAAAATATTTACTTCAACTCTGTGTGCCTCACTTTTGGACTGAAGTAAATTTGGCTAAATCAAATGTAATACTTTAATGATTCTTGCTTTGTGACCCTTTATTTTTGACGCATTTACAATTTTCTGAACTTGATTTGATGGTACCTGAAGCACTATTTATTTAGCTGCTAACTCCCTACTAAGGGAGATTATCCGCCAATAAAACGGCACGAAAAACACCGATAGGTATTCTAAGGCCATAAAACTTTAACAGGATCAAATGTTTATCCAAAGTAATGGATTTAATCAATGAAACCTGCCCCTTTCAACTTCTCAAACAGAATTGTCAATCGATGTAAATTAATATTTAATTTCCAGATGCCTATCTTCATGTCATTGATAAAATTAGAACAGAAAGATCTATCAGTAACGTAACTTCAGTAGACACATAAGAATTGCCTGACCGAAATATTTGTGATTAGTTAATTACGTTCAGTTATTTGCATTGTTCGTGGAGTATTTGTTAGTTGTAGTGTAGTACGTAATGTATTATCTAGTAAACAAGCGACTGTCGCGTGGGAAATTTAGAATTTATTACTATCCAGAATAGCGAGATTCATGCTTATTATTCAATTATTCAAATGAATCAAGAACTTAACTACATCGTTACCAAAACTGTAGGAAAACGGATATACTCTAATATAGTCAATTAGCGTAGAAGCTATATGTGTTGATTAGTTTGTTTTTTTCCAAACGAATTTCCCAGACATTTTCCCAAAAAGTTGCGTTTTTAAATATCTTTTGAATTAATGAAGATACTGAGACGAAATTTTGTATGTAGAACACAAGAAAAAATAACTAAATTTTAATACAGGCATATCATTTTGAACTATTTTTAAATTTTTGTATGAGATAATTTATTTACCTATCTAATTTTAAATTTAAACTAGACACAATATTTGGGTAAATATTTTGACCGTGTTTAAACATGGTATCTCCACAATTGTTAAAAAAGGTCATGCGAAAAGTCAAGAGATCGTTCCTGTTTAAAAGAAAATTGGCATTTAAAAAAATAACAAAAAATGTTTACCGAGATCACGTATTCATACTAGACTATTTTTATGGTACCAAAATAATAACAGCTGTTTAAGAGATGTGTGTTGTTTGTGTTTTTAAGATGATGCTTAAGAGATAACAAGACGGCGTTATCTTGGCTTGGCAAAAACTATTTTTTCCAGCATAATTTTTGAGTGTCTACCACAGATCTACGTCACTAGTTACAGTAGACTTCATTTCACGTTGAATTTTATTCATGAACTGTCACAATATTTCTTAGAGTTATACATATTTTTTAAAAACCAAGCAACCAACCGTCAAGACAAAAATATTCTTAAATTTGAACGAAAATTAAGCTCTTTTTGACATGTTTGTTACATCCTGTATGAATATCTACTTCATTTATCTACTAATCAGATCAGAATATGTCTAAAAGCCTAATAACTACATAAAAAAATATTCTGTAATACTCCCATTATAAATTTATCGCCGCCATCCTGTCATCATATTATATATTTATATTTTTGTGAAGATAAAAACCAAACAGTTTATAAATGCGATATAAATACCCAATAAAACGATTAAGATAATATCTGAA
Organism: Anoplophora glabripennis; assembly: GCF_000390285.2. Lineage (NCBI taxonomy): Eukaryota > Metazoa > Arthropoda > Insecta > Coleoptera > Cerambycidae > Anoplophora > Anoplophora glabripennis. The sequence continues at coordinate 288,142 of NW_019416285.1, forward strand.
CAATTACAATCATCTTTAGAATATATAACGGTCCGTAAATACGCTATTATCTTTTTATCTGCACATTCTGGATAACGTATATGAACAAGATTTGATAAATGGTATAGCGAAGCCAAAATTTGAGTACCTAATCTTTTAGCAAAGCAAAAGTAACGTCCCATTTTAATCTAATGAAAGCATCTCTTTCAACCGTAGGGTTTCTGAAAGCCGGATCGTAGTAGGTTCGGCCTTTGTCCTCTACCAAATTTGAAAATCGTATTTGCCCAGCCTCATAGTTGAACATATCAAAGAAGTAATAATATTGAGGAAAAAATGAGGATGGAGTGTTTTGTGGTGAGCTCGCTGAAATATGATCAGTTTTATCCAGACCTAAGTTTTGGACAAGACGAAAGGTTTACGCCTTTTTCAGATGCATTTCACAAATTTATGATTTTTTTGTCAGAAATATTTTTGACAAATTCTGAAATATACATAATGTATTTTGATACAAATGGCTCAACTGAAATATAATTTACATTTTCAACAACTATAAGTGAACCGAAGAACGTTTTCTAAAATAAAATGAACTAATTATGAATAAAAGTGGGTCGATAATAGAATCCGGAGACACTCCAGATTTCTTCAAGAATGTTATAGATTTGAACAAATTGGTATCGGTTTTGTGATGATTTGTGATCATATAATTTTTAGGAAATTTTTCTATAAGGGGTAGGGTTTTTTATGAGGGGTAGGTCTTCCATAAGGGTTTTTTGGGTGGCTTAAAAGTTGCAATATATCATAGATCATTTGAAAACCAATAAAAAGTTTATAATTCAACATATGCATACCATTAAAACATCTCGAGCTTTCAATAATATTTTATTTTATTATTAGGGATGGTTTTTAAGGGTTGCAACTTTGTAATGAGTCGTAAGCTTTCTAATGAATAACAAAGGAAATGCAATACACTGTGAATACACCGAAAGAACATTTTAAACTGTTAACAACTTTTTATTTTCTATTATTTTTGGCCATGAAAGGTTAGTTTTTAAGGATTTGTAAGGGTTGAAAAGTAATTAAATTTCATAAATTATATTAAAAAACATGAAAGGAACTTTATCCAACATATTTGAACATGAATTGAATCTTTAAAATACGTAAATATGCGATTTTCGCATTTTTTTTTCGTACAAGGGTATTTTTCACCCCCAAATAGAAAAAAGCACACATCTAGAGAATATAACTTTTGCAGTGGGGATCAGATGAGCTCATATGCAAATTTTCAGGAAAATCCATGCTATCCGAAAAAATTGGGAGCTTTTACTTTATTTTCGCCTTCAGCGACTGGACTACTAGCGCTGGAGATCGATAGACTAACAAACGGATTCCATACCGGACTTTTTTTTACACTACTTTAAATACCAGACAACACCGGACCTTCTCCTTCCTCCGCCTTCCGACTTCTTTCACCTGCCAACCTTTCGCACACGCATTCTTGTCCCATTCATCCTTCCCTCGCCGGATCGGACTTGGTGAGTCACGGCGCATGCAGCGGGCAAAGCCTACTCCGAACCGCTGGCCGGCCAAAGCTACAGGTTGGAGTCGTGGAGGTTGGTCCGTGTCATTCCGCGCGTGATACTGCTTGCGTTCGAGCACACAGCATCGCACCCTCAGCTCCCAGGACAACGCGTCAGGACGACATCCTTGGCGTACGCCGGGTTCTCGTGACCCGCATTTGTTGTTGCAGAACGGGCGACGCGTCTACCCCGTCTGGATTGTTTGTGGTGGTTATCCGTTTGTTTGTATTGTTATAGTGGGTGTTTGTTTACCGGGGGGCGGTGGTAACATTCGTTTGCTGGTTCTGTGGCACCGTCAACGGGTTTGTGTCGCATATCGACAAAGAGAAGCGAGTTATGTTGATGTAAGTTCATTTTCTGATGTAGAACACCCCAGTTTCGCCGTAGCCTTTATAGTTTCACTGTTATTTAGAATTTTGTTTGTTAGAAAAACATAAGTTATGACTGTTTTAGTGAAAAGTGATTAATTAAACTAATATAAGAGTTTGTTCCATCTAGTTTCCTAGAAATTGTGACGACATGACTAAACAATCAACTTACAAATATTTATATTTGACAGATAATGATAAATGTGAACAACAAAATTACAGGTTGTTATTATGACTCATTTCATATACCAGGTGTCCAGAATGGAAGTAACCACACTTCAAGGGTAGTCTCCTTGGGTGAAAGTAAACATTAAAATCCATTTTGATCAAGACAAGATCAAGATTTTGATCATTTTAGAGATATACAAGTATACTTTTTTATAATCAAGTGGTTTTTCAGTAAACACCTGCATTTTTTCAAAATCTGTGCCAGCAAAACAATATGGCAAGTAACAAAGTAGGGTTTAAGGTAGCAACGTTTATAATTTAGGTAAAAAATGTTATAGGTATAGAGAGAAACATATTTAAAAGTGACCGGATTGCCTTGTAAAAAAATAGTTAAAATGTATTTTTTTAAATAAGCAAAACTGTACTTACGACACTATCTAAATTGGTTTATTTTCATCTAAATAAGCTACATAAACATGAAACATAACAATTTCATTTTTGAATATAGGGTATATTTCGAATGTTTTTTTGCATATTTACGAGAAAATTGTATCCAACTTCAATAGGAGTTTATAAAGAAATTTTTTTATTTTTTGGAAATAATTTTAATAGTTTCCTTAGCGATTAAATATCCAGTAAACAAAATATATTTACGTTATGTCCAAAATACGATTTTTATAACAACTATATGAAATAATTTTACTCTTTTCAAGTTCAAACATTTATTTTTGCTTTTTGCCCATAAAAATTAAAAAAAAATAGATTTGCCGCTTTGCGAGAATATAAATGTGCTGCTCAGCTATTTTATTGAAATATTCAGGTACTAAATATGAGGTAACATTTGGAAATATCCATTACCTGGTTGATCTCAGTCTGACTCCAATTTCGAAACTTTTTCTTAGACTAATCAAAATATTTATGTGATGACTTGTACAATTGTATATTAGTTGTGTTATATAATGTGTTCAATATGCCAAATGATGTGCTAATTGAATTTATATACATACTTTTTAGCTTATTTTTGCCGCAGCAACTGTATTTTGGTAGCTTACTCATTCTTTTTGTATACAAAATGCAGTTCGTCTCTTTGTGTTCTAACAATACGCCACTTACCTGTATAACCTTGAAATACTGACCTACGATAAATCCTACCCGTACACTATTGTGAATTGCAACACCTTCGGTTCTAGTTCTACGAACCTCTTTTGTTTCAGGTAATTACCTCCCGGAGATTGTAAAATTTGACTTTTATTTGAACACATTTTTGCAGTTGGCAGAAGTGTACAACGTGTACATATTTACAGGAATACAAACCATTAACATAAGTAGAACAAAACGAGACCTTAAAAAATTTGTAGCTGAATTTCAGTCATCTGTACAGGCAATCAAAAAAGAGTCTATTCTCAAAATGTTTACGGTACGTTCGCGATCAGCTCGCGAACAATTCGCGAGCAGTTACACGCCGACGTTTAGGAAAGAAGCCTTTGTGTAACTCTAAAGACGACATCACATTGTCTTTTAAACTGAATCGAAATGTTTAATTACAATTTTTATAAACAATGAAAGTTGTTGTGATTCCAGCTGTTGTATCAAGGTCGGCTACCGCTAACAATGACTGTAGCCAAATACTAATAAAAAAGCAATAGTTCTACTTGCAGACGGTAATGAGCAAATTCGAATTCTTGACAAATTGATTAGAGATAGCAGTAATTAATCAAGAGTCCATTAGTAGGCAATTAGCTGTTGGAAAATATTTACTTTGAAGAGCTTGGGCAATTAATAAATTATCAGTTTTTTGTTTGTAGAGCCCTTACGTCTATATTTAGCGTATCTCCAATTTGATATGGAGCAAAAATTGTTATCTCGACATCCGATTCGATCTAGTCTAGTTTTCCAATGATATAAAAAACGAATGCTTCCAAGCATGTCAAAATTTTGTGGTGTGAATATATACAGTGAAAAATAAGAATTTTTTGTCTTATGAACTATATGTCTATCTCCTCTACTTTTAGAGATACAAAGCGACAAAATAAAATTTTTTAAATAGAATTTTTACGAAAATTTCCAAACGGTGCGAAATATTTTTATAAAATTTATTATTCCGGGGTTTTTAAAGACGCCAAATACGCTGGTCTAATTATTTTTTGGATATTTCATAGTGGGAGCTAGTTATGCTACATTCCTATTACATTTTAGGTTATAATTTTTTTGAGGTTAGGTTTTTTCCCATTCGGGCTCCAATTTCAGATGTACAATTTTATTTTCTAAAAATAATGTACTATTGTTACAACTTCCTAATGTGGACGGTTTTCGAGAAAAAATGCTTTTAATTGAACTCTTACAATATTACGGTGAAGAAAATAAGTGACTTCTCAAAGTAGGCTTATGTCAAAACTAATTGAAGGATGTCTCATAAACAACGCATACATTCTCAGTAATATTTTAAACTCTAATTAACTTTATTAAGTTTTGTCTTGAAGCGCGATTTGAGCATTCCCTAAATATGTTGCGAAACAACTTTAATTGCGAAATTTCGTTCGACGGCCTTTCATCCTTGCCAGTTGCCAGCCTACTATGTAATTATAGGTGTATGGTCCGTGGTCCGATGAAACCAGCTGGCGGCTTTCGAATTAAATAACAGTTAGCCACTCGAGAATGCCTCCGGTATTCGATGTAAATAAATTTAATGCAGATTTAACACGTAAAACTCAAATTCCCGCGATTATACGAGAGGCCACGAACATGTTCGAGAGTCACTGTTTCGCTTGTAAAAACAGCGACAAGAGTCAGTTTCAAAATTCTGCACGTGGTAATCTCTAGTCGGACATATTTTTTAGCACCCTGTATGTTAGTTAGGTATTAACGTGAATGCCGAGGAAATTTATAAAAAAAAAAAATTAGAAAATCATTTTTCAAAACAAGTGAAAGTGTCCTTTCCATTTTTGAAGATTGCGCAATGTTTATTTGGTACGTTTATATTTGTTAAATTGTTCAACAGGTTAAAATAACTGTTAAGTTAGGCTTCCAACAGCGTGGGTTGCTTATTTTTACTTTCCAAGTCATTGCAATTGTATTCTACAATTTAATACTAATGTTTTTTCTTTAATAAAATAATATTTTGATGTCGTTTAAAATTAGACCACGCGTGTATTTGGAATCAAATCCTATATAAAGAGTGTCATACACTGTGAAGCACTAGGGAATATTGCTCTGCTTTTAAACCGGAATATCGAAGTATGGCCATTATACAGTGTAGGAAAGTTCCGATGGTCTATCAGAAGTTACGTGAGAGCGATAAAGTAAGCCATAGAAATCCATGTGATAGACAAGGATGGCTATAATGAAGGCGTCGAATAGTCAACGCCCATTTCGCCCTTCCACAAATAAGAAGTGGATCTTATTTGTACCCTGTATGTACAACTATTATTGGCGGCTAGCAGTTGAAAACACTTGACATTCTCCTTCAGATATTTACATTTCATAATCATTACCACAACAAATACGTTCACATATGTTACCTTGCCTGTTAATTTATTGAATCGTATATCTTGCAGAATACATTTATGGCTATTTTTAAAACTTATTAAACGCATTGGCTGTTCTCTTTATTAGCTAATGACTATGTTTAGCTGCTTATTAATTAAATGTTAATTGTGATATTGCATAAACCATTATAAGAACCCGTTAGTACATGTAGTTGCCATTAAAATTTGTTTAAAAATTATACACTCTGTATAGTATCAATATCTGAACTTCCAGTTTACTTACACATGAAAACGTACAATTTACATATTTCAATTTACAGTATTGAATAATGAAGACAATAAAAACCGTAATATTACTTTAGATATCTAATAAAAACCGTAATATTACTTTAGATATCTATAGAAATAGAACATATTATTTATCTTTCGTTCGAGCGTCATTCTTGATGATAAAGAATATCAGGTTTCCGGTACATATATATATTTAACTTACATATGCCAGAATAAAACGTGTTAACTTTTATTTATCTGTTCATTCGAACTTAATAAAAAAAAACAAATTTATCGAAATGTTCTGAGTAACATGATTGTCTCAATATGTCAACTAATTTCTGAAATTCGATACTAATACTTGCGGTTTTTTATTCTATTATAAACAAATTCAAAAATAATTCTAAAAAAATCTTATCATATGTAGTCAAGCAATGTTCACTGATATCAGAAATCTAGGTACCTATGCAAAAGATATCTAAACTCCAAAACTAGACTGATATTGCTGATTGTTCACATGCTCTATAGTAAAGCAGAAAATCTGGAAAATCTCATAAACGAAAAGAAGGAGTAATCGTCAATTTAAGAGAATTATCGCAAAATAATGTTACAAATAGATAATTTCGGACAATATCTTAATCACATCACACTCGAATAATATACAACGCGATATTTGAACTCACACTTCTGTTCACCTCAAACATATCAACCTAGATGTCAAAACAGGTCAATAAAAAAGTCAAATCCATCACCTAAATTGAAACATTTATTTTCAAAATCGTAAAAAGTGAAAAACACTTCCTGCAAATAAAACGAAAATTAACCTTAACTTTTTTCCAAGAACGCCAGGTTTTGACTTAACAGCTTTATTAGTAATAATACTGACGTCATTTTTTAACAAATAACCGTGAACATTTTTTTTTAAGCATCGGTTCTTAGAACCTTGCGCTGTATTGATCGACAACTAATATACTTGGTTATTTACTATATGAAAAAGATAGGTGAACAATATCAAGGGAATCAACAAAAGGCTTAGCTTAAGGTCAATAGAGGTGAGGTAGCTGTAAAAATGATAAAGTTGGAATTTCCTATGCCCGAGAGACAGGATTTTGGTGCAAGTCGTTCTATTTCACGGTTCTTGGATATTTTGACAGGAGTTCCATCAGTAATAAATTTATTATGTTACTGTCATTATTGATTAAGAAAATTTTTAACTCCTATGTTGCTCCTTTTCAATCTACAGGTCGTCAAAGTCAAAACGAAATAATATAAAAACCATGGAAAATTTTGTCGTGTTGTTTAGAGTAAAAAAATACAAACTCATTCTTGTGCCACCGTTACAGAGCGCTAATTGCACTTTACTGCTGCTGTAAACAGAATGTCCCGAAAGTTGGAGAGGATATTTCAAATTGAAGTGCAAAAACGCGATTGACAGAAAAACTTTCTGCAAATAGAAAATTATAAAAAATTTTAAATACCTGCACTTATTTTTTTAGAATCGCCGACTCCACCCTGCTACTGCTACTGCTACAAATACCTGCACTTATTTTTTTAGAATCGCCGACTCCACCGATGGCTCTGCCTCTTGTTATAAGTATAGTTGCATGTCTTCATCAGCCTTTTCCATGCGTTATTTATCACCAGATCCTAAAAAAAAATAAAACTGTCAAAATCAATACATTAACCCAAAAAAAAACCGTGGTCGATGTAACAAGGCATTGCAGAATCTCTACATTTAAGCCTGAATGCACATCCTCTTCCTTATTGTTACTTTCCCAGCAAAATTAAAATTAATTGATAATTTATACACTACTAAACCATAGACTTAATCTTCCTCATTATACATCAATAAATTGTACATAATTATATTTATTCTATCGTGGTATTTTCATATTGGATTAACACGTTTTTTTGCAAACGTTGACAAACACGTCACTACATTAATTAGTAATAAGGATGTGTTTAAAGGTCAAAATGTAAAAAATCTTTATTATTTCAGCAGATCATCTTGTAGGAAGCGGCGTTCGCATAATTTCCTAGGTTATCGGTACTTTTCTACGTCACGCTTACAATGGTAGTTAATTTTGCAAATAGAAAGTTCCTATAGAGAGCTTTCGGGTAAAAAGTTTATTCACATATTAAGATATTGGTGATGTAACACTTGCGTAATTGATTTTTAACAAATGAGGAAGTTCTTAGAAGAGGCTGTTCATCGTTAATAATAACTTTGAACAGGCCTTTTTGTATACAGAAGAAATACGCTGTCAGTCAGTAATGGAGCGCCTCTTAATACAGAAGCAGGGCCGCGCGAAGGGGATTAAAAGGGGGGCAGGGAAGTATAAAAAGTTTAATAAAATATATCCTGAGTTTGTCTTTGTGGTCGGTAAAAATTTTCCTCGGTGTTTAGTGAGATAAAAATTTAAATAGCACCCCACATCCGTTGTGGTAATATACTGATAACGGCTACTTTAGAAGTCAATTTATTAAAGAAATAAGTATCCTGTCTGTTGATACAAAAGATCTTATTTGTCTATTTCATTTTAATATTAGCTTCACTTATTTGCGATTTTATTTTCACAGCTAAAAAATTGCTGCACGGAAAGGCGTGTATTATAAAAAACAATAATAAAACAAACGTGATTAAACGACTTCAAAAATAGACCCGACAAGTGGGCAAACAGTAACAGTATTTCAGTGATATAATATTTGCTACATGACTGTTACGTTGTAATGTAAACTGGTTCTATTCCTGTGCACCAAGCACTAAGCTTTTAGAAAGCAAGCATTACATGTTACCTCGGAGTAAAAAATAACATATTATTTATAGTATGTATCAATCCGTTCGATATACTTTGAATTGAATTGAATTAGCAACATATTTACGACGCTAACATAAAAGTAACCACATATGTGTATGTAGTTCGGAGAAAAGCTACTGCCTTCAAATATTGACAACAATGAAACTGTATTCTCGTATTCCATGTATTTCTCGTAAAGCTAACAGAAACTTTACCAATTTCTCATGTCTATTGCTTATTCGAACACGTCTCTGTATTAAGTTTAATGGAAATTTTAAATGAAGCTAGCGTGTGTCCTGAATAAAACACGACCCTGGTACTGACATTTCTGGTGAAATTCACAGCTACTGTTTTTCTGTACAGTATACGCGAATACTTGGACGGCTTCCATTCTTATTTTATGAGGACATTATTGTGTATGATAATTGAAGCACATTTATTATACACTTATTGTGCTGTTCGTTGAAAATCAATTTTTTTATGTGACATTTACGGCCTAATCAAGAAACAATATTTACTTTTGGGGAACTCGTAATTTATTGGATAGGTAACTGATAATAATTTGCCGAAAAATTATGTGAATATACAGGGTGATTCAGTCATAACGTCATTAATTCATAGGGAAGATGATAAGACATACAAAGAGGATAAAGATAAAATAATATTGCCAACAACTAAATAGTTGTTGGCAATATTATTTTATTATTCTTAGAAATTAATGTTTTTTTATGAATAGCGCAATTTATTTTTATGAATGCAAATAAATTACTTAATATAAAAATGATCTACCTATTTATAGTGCAATGTGTAATAAAATATTAGGTAATCTTATTTTTAATGTTTCAATTTAATTATTGTTTCACATTATAACCAAAATGATAAGTAAAAGCTATTTGACTTATGAAAAATGAATGAAATACACCCTATCTATAACTTTAAAATAACTCTATTAAATTTATATGCTGAATGAATAGTCGTTAATTGTTTTTGTTGGTTTTCTAACTTTTATTACCAACGCCTACTTGTTGCACACTACTTCCTGATAAATAAATACCTGCCCCAACAAGTACCTGTTCTTGACATACAATTCAATAATAAATATTATACGGTGTGGGCTCAAAACCTTGTATAACTCTCTAAGCTACTTCGTAACTCTTACTGTGATGGATAGAATACATATTTTTCATATTTTGAAAATCAGAAAACAGGATATCGTCTTGCTATATAATGTGTCCTTTACTTGACATCTAAGGATTATTTTACTGTTGCCAGCAACACTATAATATTTCCTGATGACGTACATGGAAGTTAATAAAAAATTTGTATTCTCTTAGAATAGCTTAGTGCTGTCTCGAGTTTTTCTCGAACCTGATCCAGGGATATACAGATTCCATTATCCTGAATAAACAAAGACTATTCCCATAAATCTCTCCAATAAAATCCAATCCAGAAAACTGAGTGTAAAACCAAGAGTAAATGCTTACAAAGGCGTTGATATAATTGATACAGTTTTACCTTCCACATACATTACACAGGATGTAACTCTAAGTGGAAGTCAGTTTTTTAAGGACAATACCATATGTTCAAGTTTCACAGAATCTGATTGGTCAAATAAATCTTTAAACGGTATTTAAACTTGTCTGCGCTGCCACTGCCACTTTTAAATCAACTATTAAACTGCCTGAGCCGCAGAGAGCAAAACTGCAAAGGAAAAAATATGTAAAAATATCTGTGTGACTCTGTGACTTATTATTTCACAATTTTACCATTTTTTAAATTATTCTTTCTAAATTGATATATTTAAAATATTTTTTAAAATCATTTGAAGTGTAAAAAAGTACTTGTTACCATTTTTTAAAGCACTGTGTTTAGTTTGTGAATCTCAGTGCCAACGACCTTTGATATTGACCTAGTTTAAAGCTCAAAGGTAGCCTCTATATAAATATAAAAAAATATTTCTTTCAGATACATTAAAAGTGATTATTTGTTTTGTACTGTAAGTTGAGTATCCCGCTAACATTACGTAAATATGGAATATATTTGCTTATGTCATATCAGTGCATATTTAGAAAGCACACATTCGCCTCCTAATCGCTTAAAAACACTCTCGAAGGCCTCGGACGTATCGCAAAAGTATGACATATTTTGTGTTTATGAAATCCTCGATGTTATTCAAATTAGAGAACGAAACGTGATCGATAAACTGGCGGTATCGAGCAGTGCCAGTAGTCCCGTGAGTCATGGAAGAACACCCACTTATTTATTCGTCATTTCGTTAGAAATGGTTAAGTTATACTCCTTTGAATCATTCTTTACCGTTGACCGACACGGTTTGTGTTGCCCGTAACGTTAAATTGCGCCTAAGTAAATTAATATGCCTGAACTGTTACGGAGGTCATAAAATTATGGAGTTGTTGTACATGTTTTCATAAGCTTGAAGAGGCTTTTTACATTGTTGCAGATAATAAGAGTAAGAAGCCTTTGACGCAAGAATAGGTACTTTGTTCTGTAACAGCGAAAAGGTTGAAGGTAGGTGGTGCTTTGTGGGGCAATATTTTTTGCTGAAGCAAGGCTGAGCAACGTTTTTATAGTTATCGCGTTTTCCTTTGAAGTTAAATATGTAGGTATGCGGGTTGAAAATTTAATTATGTGTCAGTATAAAAATATAATATATAAAGGTTACACTTTTGGCGTAGAATAGAGGAAAAGTGTGGGCTAAGGCAGCTCTCACACGATACGACATTTTGTCGTAAGGCGATTGTTCTGAAGTGAATTAACTGACCTAGGGATACGCAATAGCAATACTATGCGCATTTCTTAAGTCTTCGTCACTGCTATAGTGGACTATATTAAAGAACCAAGTTGTACATTTCACGACTAACTTGAGTTTAGGCAAGCACATTATAACATACGATTCTATTAACACATCTCTCTACATTTGATAAATGCTGTGGAATTTTTGTAACAATAAATCATAAAATAATTACAAATGTGATAAAGTATAACTTAGACGTGACTTCATTTGGACTTTACCTCATTTTTTATCTGGAAGATATGTTAAAATGTAGGTTAAAATTCTAATACAAAGATAACTTTTATCGAAGGACACATAAAAAGAGGACTCGATTTAATATTTATCCCATTATCACTTATTTGCACAATAGCCTTGTGGTTGTTGAACTTACCGAGAAGTGTCCACAGGTTCATTTACCAAACCGTATCGTCTATTTTGGGTTAGTGGTGTGGTTTTAAAGATAACATTCCTTTATAGTTGTAAATAAAGAAAATGGAACTATTCAACATACAATTTTGTCTTTTTGTAATAGAAATGATAAATTTTGTACTGAGATATATTATACATATAGGATAGGGTCTCCTGGGAAATAGAAAAAGATCATACAATTTTGTACAATTTGATAAATTAAGAGATTTTAAAAATGGGTTGGAGAAACATTTGAGGATGTAACAAAGAAAATGTTTTTTAACACATGATATTGTGGGAAACGACTACTCTGCGGACGAATGCCCCGACCAGCAACGAATTATCTTTAAAAACAATATACATATTTTATAAATTTATATAATCCACAAATTTATAATCCACAACTAAGTAAACTTCTGACAGGTTGGAAATAAACGTAGTAAAAACACCTGTAGAATATTTAAACCGTTTTAAGTGTGGAAAAAGAGAGACATGAAATTATATCAGTTCTGCCGAAAATTAAGTAATCGTGGAATGCCTTGACCACTTTTGTTCATCGCAGAAAGTTCCAACCTACACAACGACACCAAAATTACTCCTATCGGACCAGCCCTGCGCCCAGCGGTTGCAACCGAACATTTGTTGAATTTTAAAAGTTTATTCAGCATTCATTTTTTTATGTTCATTAATGTATAAAACGTACAAAAGTTTATTTGCCACCGTTTTGGTTTACTTTTCAATTTCGAAACTTGAATAAAATCAATATTTCCAGTTGTAGATGAATATCATTCTGCTGGTTGCTTATCCGGAGAGTGTAATACAAGCTGCTTATTTTATATCTAACTAGCCGATCCATTTCGAGTAGCAAGCATATTTCTAAATTATTCCATGAATACATGAATACATAAATATTTCATGTGCAGATTTGCCGCTCCGCTCCGGGCTATTTGAATTAGATAGGCAGCAATCCAGGCCAAAGTTGGAGTAGTTGAGTCAATTAATTCGCATGGCCTTAACTAACCGTAAAATAGGTAATTATTTCTGGTTCTGTATGTCTATTAAGTTAATTCATTACCTGCTGGTACCTTATTTATTTCAAATAATTGCAGAATTGTATTCTTAATAGATAAAGTTTATGAATATAGGTTCTACAAACTTATGATCTTCACTTCAGGGAAAATTTGTATAAAAATAAACTAATTAAATTAAGTTGCCTTAGTATTTAGTTTCTTATAAAGTTACGAACCTAGAAAAATATTTTTTAAATTAATTTTTCTATTCTCTTCTTCCTGGTCGAGGATCATCTTTAATTGACTGACGACCACTTTTCGCACATTTCAAAAATCGTCACTAACACTTAAATAATAGTATCACGAAAACTAAATGAGATATCAACGATCCAAGAACATGTGGTTACAAAAGGAGTTCGTACAAAGTTGTTGATGCAATCAATCCATAACCTTATTTCCCAATCTTATCTGAAAATGTTACATTACAAAATTTCTAAAGCTGTGGAGCGCGACTGAGGATTAATAAATAATTTTCAATCCAATTATTAGTTTGGAAATCAGAATGTGAAACTTGGATAAGTGCTAACGCCTTGGTAATAAATTTCTCTTGTTCCCCGCTTTTCATTTGTTTTTGTAACCGGTAGATTCGTACGGGTACGGAGCATCGTCGATTAACCTTCAATATGCCAAGTTTTAATCGAATATTTACAGAGTAAATTGCTGTTTCCATTTTAATCCCACAGATAATCCCCAGGAAAATGTGTACCCTTTTGTAAAACAATGACAAAAAAAAAAAGATTTTTTGAGTATATATGGTGCAGGGCAAAATCTTGGCGCTAATTTATCTTACCGTAATCCCGACGGCTTGGCGCTTTGTTAGAAGTGATTAAAAATCATTACGGCCAATTAGAACATAAAACGTTGGAGTAATGAGGATGTTGAGGCTTCCGAGGCTTCCCATAAATTTAATTACGGTATAGTTCTTCGTTATGCAATTTCACTTCTAAAACTTCCAAACAACATATTTTTATTTATTTAGTTTCTTGTTTTTATTGCAGTTGTCAGGGTCTATAAAGTTTGAGGAAACTGATGGTGTGAAAAATTCAAAATATTACTGATGGGAAACTGTTTATCTTCATCTAGAAGCCTCTTTGGTTGATTTTATATAAGATTTTAATGAATTACGGTCCTGCTCGCTACTTTCCTCGATTCTATGGTTGCATACCCACTAGAGACTACAGCGAGGTCACCAAATGCGTCTTCAACAACTGAAGTAATGACGTTCTGTAAAAACTTGGCACTGTTAAGCTTTTCAAGCTGTTTATGTAGATATGTCGAAACATTTGTTTTATTCTGTAAAATTAATAGTATTTTTAATGTTCCATCGACTGTCTATTAAAAATTTATTTAAAATAACAAAAAATCTTTGATTTTTTTCTATATTTCGCGCTACATTTAGTATTTCCCCTGTCGCCTTTTTTAAATACCCCCAACTTGCGAGATAAAAATAGATTACGGTGCATGAATATAAATTAGCATTTTATTTTTAACGGCATTTAATTAATAATATATATTATTCATCTGGCGATCTTGTACTAATTTGCGAACAGTTACGTGTTTACTACGACCGCTAATGCAAAAACCCGCTAGGAACATAAATAGGCGCGTGTGAAGTGTGAAACTTTGTAGTACAACTGGGGCGTTTTGATCGTCGGCAATAATTCATTAAATAACGTTAATACGGGAAGTTGTTAAGATTTGGCGGTTAAACAAGGTAAACTTTACTAAAATAGACGTACATAATAGCAACAGAGCGTTTTATTTTAATCTTGACTGGAAATCTGATATAAATTATGGATAGGGTGTGTCGGGATATTAATCAAATGTCAAGACGTGATTTCTAAACCTTTCTGAGGAGGTACGTACATAAACGGAAACAGGCATCAGAAGACGAATTGCTGAACAATTACATTAGTTATAAAAACTTTATTTCAACGTGCAATAGAGAAATGTGGGTGCATATCACCAGTGAGAATATAAAAGTCTTCTAACTTTGTCCTTTATCTTAGATATTGATTATATACGACTAGTTTCGAGGTCAAAATTACACCTTACCATCAGGTTACTAGTCGAAAGTAATATGCACTGGTCGGCTTTTGACGTTTTGTAATTATATTTTAATTTTTTCGATATTAAAAGTGACGCGCAATATCTGCTACTGGTTTTGTGACATAATAAGGATGCTACGTAAAACTTGCTAGTCAAAATTCGCATTCACAAGTCCGCGCCAGCATCAGATTAAGGAGCCCGCATAAAATTCTTTGGTAGTATGGTTCGACTTTACGACCCAATTTTCATAAAATAATTTTATAGCGTCCGAAGAGCGACGGCCTGCCTTTTGTTATATGAAACAGTAAAATTATCTCTACGGAGTTTGATACGTAGTAGTCCTAAAATAAACTAATCTGACAAGCCGGGCATATGTCTTGCCTCATTCGCCTTAAAAAGGAAAAGTGATAAATGTATAATTAAAGAACAACTGAACCATCGTATGCAGTTGCTAAACAGAGATATAAAAAATATTAATTTAATGTAAATGATATAATTGCGAGCGTGTTTGTTTGCTTTTTATATTTTTTATCAGAAATTGGGAAACGTCATTATATTTTTAATACAGAGATACCTATGTCACGTTCATAAAAGAAATATTGCACATCAATTTCTGACACGAAATGTCAGAACACTCCCCCTCAAAAAAAAAACTTAAAAATTTAAAACGTTTTCTTTCTCAAGACTAGTTATTTACAACTCACTAGAACAGACTGACGTCTTACTCGTATTTTATCAACTGATTATTGTTTACATTTATCTATAGCTCGTATTGTTGCATGTTGATTGTAGTGATTATTCAAGATCTAATTACAGTACGATGCATATTTGTCTAAGATTGAATCACTGTTATTACGCCTGACAAATTCTATCAGAATATTACTTAAAATATTTTTGTATTACATAATTTTCAAACCAGAATCTCTATTCACCACGGAAATTCTACACTTTGAAAAAAGTGTTTTTGAATTTTATTGATTCCTACGTGAGAGTTTTCTTGATTTATCTTAAATTAATCGCACCTAAATATCAAGTCTGGTATTAAACAAATAAAATTGTATAGCTCGTATGGACTGTATCCCGAGTCTTCACAAAAAATTCGCTCGCATTCCGAACGTTTCAAGGATAACTTTGATCATGAAAGCGAATGGGCTTTTTGTCATTTTGTAATTAACTTGATGGTTTCCAGCAACGCAATTCGGTCATTTGCCAAGACCAAATGGCGAATTTACAAAATTACCGTCCACATTACACTCAGAAGCGTAGGCTCTATTCAGAAACATTAGTAGTCCAGTAGGCGGGAGTTTCGAGGTAGTAATTTTCCATAAACCTCAAAATTATTTCCACAAATCGGCTACAGATATGTTTAGAACAACCCATTAAAATGTACAAGCTCCACATAGTGTAGAAAAATTGATTAATAACATCAGTTAGATCGCACTCTTGAAGAAAATGCAAGGGATTATTTTCGTTCTAACTGAAATTTTCTACAAGGCAGCATCGCAAATTTTTTTTAATTAGCAAAATAATTTTGCAATTAATAGAAAATTGCAAAAATCGATGTTTTTCTTAAAATTGTCCCTGCTGTGCTATGGTATAATTATCATATGCAGACTTTGAGAATCACAAATATGAAAAAGTCAAACTGTATCGTCATTATCAGAACTAATAAGATAAAAACTTGGCAGTAACAATTCTCTGAAACTTGAAAACACACAACTTGTTTACAACATATTCGGATGTAATATTTCCAAATAATGATTTACAGGTATTTTAGCGACCTCTATTAAATGTACAGAGTGCCCGCGGCATCGTGATCCAATACTTTTTTTATGCTTATGACTAACATGTAAAGTGTAAAGCAACACACAAGTACATACTTAGTTTACCTACAATTCAATAGTGTTTTATTTCTTTATGAAACATATTCATATCATTACATTACACATAAATAACATCATCTAGTTACCTTATCGTATAATGTTTCTGTTACAACAGAATATCAGTTTTACCTTTAGTGATTAGGTAACCACTATAAAAGTAATTCGGTTCTGTTTATCTTGATCACCTCCATACGGAGTCTGGCAGCTTTCGTGTCGCCTCGCAGCTAATGTGTCTGTCGAAACGACTTTTGCGAAAATATTTCGCAGTCGCCTGCAATATGGGTCAAGGATATGTATAACCTATGGTACAAGTCACGCTGTCTGGTCTTTTGGTGTATCGATAGTTTCCATAAACGTAGCTTATGAAGATTGCAACATAATCTTGTCTAGATATATTTTTAGTGCTCGTTTTTATATTTATTTACTGTTACAAACTCGAAAAAGATAGTCCATATCCAGTAGAGATCTTTAATAATGTACACATCTATCTTGTGATAAAAAATTTTAACCCATTGTTGTAAATTGTACTGCGCATTATTTTGCATACAGATAGCATGCGCTTATTCATATGCATTATCTAGAAACTTAGCAGATTATAAATAGCAGCTGACAACACTGCAGGTATTTGAATAAAGCAAAATTTATAATAGATAAGCACATACTTCCAAGCAAAATCACCAACCATTCCTTGACCATAGCAATGTTACAGCGGATGATCTAATGTAATTGTTTTCACATTCTTTAAAGTGGATGTGTTGGTTGTCTCGTATGGTAATATCGCGACCGACTAGATTCAAACATGACGTCATTTTCGTTTATTTATGTTTAAATAACTAGAACCCCATCAAAATAGTCAATAAGATTTGATATGTTTGCCAATGTTTTTATCTAACATCATTTTTTCCATTCACATTTTGAAAGAAATATCGTAAGTACAGGTTTGTGAATTTAATAAATTAAGTAATTTTTATACAAAAACATTTCTTTATACCAACGGTAAACCCACATACTTTAACTGTAAATAAACAGTTATTTCATGGGTAACTTTTAGGTACTAAATGGCGGATATCTGCCAATATAAATAAATAAATTAAGTATTTCAATGTTCCAAATACACGAGGCTGAATAAAATATAAACCAGACTTTATTCACTTTTTACTATAGAAAAAGCAATACGAAACGTGTATATTACTTTTCTGCATAAGGTCTTGTAAGAAAAAGAATATTTCTGGTAGTAGTCCTGGTAGAAAGTATGGTTGATTCACAAATTGTCAAAATTCAGCTATTTAAAACACTTGTATAATTAATATAAACAATAAACCATGATAATAAGAGCACTGTGAAAACCACAGTGATACTGAATAAATTGTCAAACCGTCTTAATAAACGTAACACCGCAGTAGTACCATTAAATATATTAAAACACTTTTTTCTCGAAATGTAAGATGATTAAGTATCAAAATATTTGATCGACCCTCGTATACTCGGTGTAGAGTGTTTGCCAATAAAATATATTCCATTCACGTTCCCGATTATGCTTTTAATTAAACTTATAAAGCCGTTTTATCTACACTAAGCTAATAAGGTCGCTTTTAATTGGCAATTCCGTAATGATTAATTTATCTTTCTTCAAATATTTGGAATTCATTATTTGAATGTGTGTCTTTGGGTAACAGCGGAATAATTCCAGTGCGATTATTGACTTTGACAAATCACCCACTTTACCGAGATAATAAAAAAGAGGGAATATAAGATTATGATACACGTGTGACAATAGCTTTGATACAAGAGTAGTCCAAAACAGTTGCTCACATAAGGCTCAAAATCCATTGTTTCGAGTCAAATACTAATAATTTATACTTAATTTTATTTAATTGTAACTAACTACATGAAATAACTAGTTTCTTTTAAACATAAAGTGTTTTAATTTCCTGTTCCGTCAACCTTCAGTTGATAAAACAAGCAAGTGTCGTTTGCTATTATAATTTTCTGCCTAATATAAATAAAGAACAGTATTTTTAACTAGGAGTCTGATATTTCAAGATCACGAGCACATACTCAGGGTTTGTGTTAATATTCTGCTCAAAGCTCGATTTCATCGGTCAAATAAATAACTTGTAAATTTTTGTCTTCTAACTTTCTATTTTATAAACTAGTGAGAATTTTTCATTAATACAATACCAAGTTTCCTAATTATATTAAATACAAACATTTCGACACAAATTATGTTTATAGAGCTCTGTACCTCAAGAACCAAACCGTTGCGGACATATGTTCATATGAACTTTTTATCTTAAAATTAGTCAAAGATTCACCCTTTAGACTTTAGAGTTTGTACAAGTACTCAATAAACACCCTGTATTGTTACGTCTATAATTACTGTAACTATCCTGCCCTGTTTATTTACACGAAACATTTTTCAAGAATGTTAAAGTTCAAAGCAATTTGTAGTAAAACAAGAACTTCGGAGGAAGTTAAAGATAAATATGGAAAGTAAACAATTATTTTCCAAGCAGCAACCGCTAGGGATTACAAGTGGGCTCGCAGTCCTGCTTTCTATTTCTTTTGTTTATTTTGTTCCAGTCGTATAACTAATATATTCCCTCTAGACCTAACCAAGTTAGCACATAACGAACCGCTCGTTGGTACTGTGTGAATGTATCACATATTTATTATTTAAAACTGAATATTTCGCGCTTAGATGCTCAACATAGAAAGTTTCCCGTGCTGAAATCTCGTCATATATTCTGGATACATGTTTAAAAAAAAAATTCTTACTGGGCTCACCCTCGTTTATAGATCGATGTCTAGTCGTCATAACATATCGCTTTCTACTAGCGATATGCAAATGTACGTGTCAGGCACTTAAAAAAAACGTGAAATATTACCAGTGAAAGTTTGACAGATGAAAATTACGCTGGTAAAGTGGATGATATATTTCATTCCACAACGAGAGCATTTGTCTCGTGTAGAATTGCGAAATGCTAAGGTATAATGTCTGTATATCGATAATAACGCTTTGTTTCTGCAGATCTTCCACTGTTACTTGCGCTGTTTATTCAAGAAAACAGGTTAAAACGTTGAGAAATTTGCTACAGGGAAGAAGTTTGATTTCCTTGTTTATTTTACTTATTTTATTTACATTTATGCGTAATTTCATTCAACGGTTCCGGCATAATTTACCACACGTTTGTGTAAATCAACCGCAGAGTTCTATGAATATTTATTTCAGCGGTTGCTTCTTCCTGAATTCTGAAAAATCGGCCGCAACTTGTTACCTTATTATTGGCAAATGGTAGACATGATGTAAGGGTCTGTCAATATTTTAACAGATGGTAGATCCCAAACAAACCAAATGTATAATATTATACAATATAGGTCCTAAACTAAACTGTTTTCTGTATATTATTATTCAAATCAAGAATTTGTGTGCTCATATTTTGTCAATGCAAGAGAGACGAGTGTATAGTCGTTAACCCTAACTCTGATCTACCAATTTTAGTGTCCACCAAATATTTTATTTATTATTTAATATAAATTAAAATTTATCATATTTTTGCGCTGTATTATTCTCAGAAAACATAAAAATAGCTGTCCGCATAATTTTCACAGCCTCACATTCTATTTAATATCAAATTTGGCAAGCAAATTCGTGACAGATAACAATTTGTTTAATGTCAAGGATTTTTAAGTTCAGTGCATTATCTGAGGTTCCTCAAAGTTCAATTTTGTGCCTGTTACTATTTAACATATTTTCCACAGGTGACAGGTTACATAAAACCCAAAAAAATGCAAAAATGACCATCGCGGATCACTACCCCATTAATAAAACCCATATATGCAAAACGCCGCAACCCAATTACAGTAATAAATATTAAGTATTCGTGTAACAGTATCGCAGGTGCATTAAGCGAAAATGTGGCCAAGGAAATGCCAGAACGGCATGGTTTAGTGCATTACCGTGTTAGCGATGCGGAGGCTCCGTCGGTGAGTGCGTTTCCGTTCTGTTCCGTTTTTTCTTTCTCCTCGAGTGTGTTTCCTCAACATGTTCCGCATTAACAGCTTCGCTGGCTTGCTGGACATTCTCAGGGGAGGTAAAAATGATTTATTAGTGCTCACACCGACCCATTATGTGACAAAGAGGATGTGTCGGCAATGTAATGTAGTTGTGTTAAGGCGCTCCCACGCGGCGCGATGTTCGGCGAGCGTACTCGGTCATAAATCAGCTGTCAGGTGGTAAAGCGAGGTTTGACGCTCGCGGTAGTTGTAGTGGAATCAATGCAGGACAATGACAGCTTGATCTATGAGCGCGAGCACTCAGCGAACCTCGAGTCTTGGGAAGGTGCTCTTAGATAATGTGCCAAATCCATCTGACTGATTTTGTCTGGTATTTATTTTGTATATTTTGCAGTATTATGTTATGTCCTGATAATTTTGTACTGATGGCCATGAGAAATTTTTGTTTGTATAAACGCAGTGGCGGTTGACAATTTTAAACAGTTTACACAACCTCTTTTTTTAAATCAAGCTTTCTGAAATAAAATTTACTAACCTCATATTGGATTGACGTTTTCTGAGACATCTCTGGAAAAGATGCAGTTAAATATCGGAGATTAGCACGCAACGTTACCGACAGACTTCTTATTTATCGTTTCCATTAGAATCGGATATTTTATTTGGTATTTCATTAGAATCTAAATTGTATATATTACGTTTATAGTAGATACCCGCGAATTTATAAGTCGACCTAATGTTTACCAAACCAAGATTTTGAAAAATATACGTCTATTTCTCTTATTCTAAAAATATTCAGCCGCACGGATTTGCCATTCGTAACTCAATGCTTCGATATTCCTCCAAGATTGCATTTGGAACAAAAAGTCCGTGCTTATTGCTATAGCTCGTATATTGAGAATGTTACATATATTGTAAACACGATTACCTGAAAATTGTTTCTCCTCGCAATTTCTTATATTCCACCTTCGCACAGAACTTTCTTGTCTGCATTGAAATAAGTAAGGGGTTCCATTCTCTGTCAACGTATCTACTACACACGTGGGCAAAGACAAAGGCGAGGATGTATTTCTCAAAGAATTTCGAGGAAAATTTCCACAAACTTAATTTGCACATTCCTGTATCCTCTCAGGCAAGTCTCTGGTATCATAGGTTAAATACGGGGTGTCCCGAAATTATGAGCAAACAATTTTGAGAGCTATTCTTATAAAAATAATGATACATAACCATAAGGCAGAGCCCTTATTCAGTCATGTTAGTTTGTTTAATCTGGTAGTCTTATTAGGAATAACATATGCACTAAAGAGCTTAAATGGTCCTTATTGACTAACAAATTGGTTATCATTTTTGTATTTGCAGTTTTTCGCGAAAATAAACGTTTAACATTAAAAATCATTAAAAATAACAATCTCTGAGGAAAAACGTATTTAGTACCTTTCAAAACAATTAAAAATAGAGTAGAATTTGAGTATAAAAGAGAATTTTAAAATCGGGTCAATATTTCGCTTTATTTTTCTCGGGGCTTGCTTCGCGTGTAATTTCCGGACACCCCGTATAATTCTACATGGAGTTTTTTATATCATAAACAGAGCTCGCTACACCAAACACATTAACCCAAAATAATTCATCTCGATTACGCGAAATATTTATTTTGGTGCTGCTTTCGTGCATTCTTGGCTCGGAAGTTTTCTTACGTTTGTAAACACAAAGTCATCGGTCTATTTTACATTTCGCGATTGTTTATGCGGATGGACCAATGCGCGAGAATTTTGTTTTCGACGGCCGTTATAATATACAGGGTGTTAAAATAAAAGAGTAACAAAATACTTAAAAAAATGGGAAAATATAAAAACAGGTTATAAATTAAATATCACTGAATAAATCCATTTGAATATAGCGATTATTAATAAATAGAATTTGCACCCAACTTATAATTCTTCGTGATTCACGGTAAATTCACCTTATCAAATAATGTAAATACAATATATTGATATGCTCAGATAAAAGTTAAGTGTGCATTATGGTGTGACGTTTAGAGCGAAAAATTCCAAAGCACTGTTATTATTTATCAAGCAATATCTGGGTTTTGTTTGATCATATCTAATATCTAATATATCCATCACGCACGTTCCGTACCTAGTCGAAAAGAAAAAAAACAGTGAGCGTTCGAAATAGCAAATATTCTTTTGTGTATGTGTGTTCGTTTGATTCGATGAAGGTTAGTTTTAGATATAAATTCAAGGTAAAATAAATACACCGATTTATTTTAAGTGCGTGTTTGCTAAAAGAAATTGTTTAGATACGTTCTTCCTTTCAATTCAGTAGTTTTCAATGGCGCTATCCAAGAAAACGATCGGTTCTATTGAAATCTCTGATGCAGTGAAAGAAAATATGAACATGTAGCATGCCATGGAATCTTTGAACATGACAACGAATTTGTTTTCATCTTGGAGTTGTTTTTTTATAAACTATTTTGAAGACCACTAACAAACAAAGAAGTAATTTTTTTATAGTCTTTGTGACATGTCCTTTTTAAAGTAAATAATTTTTTTTTAGTACATTTGTTATAAATTATATAAAATTGTCTACAAATGCTGCAAAAATCCCGTACGAAAATACCTATAAAACTGAGATACTTGAAAGTCTTACAGAGTGAATTAGCGAGCTTAGCGAAATTAGATAATAATTGTTAGGACAAACCGTTTTTAATTCTGATGATAGTTTAATATGAAATATACTCTGCAACGTTATCTCAATTGGTTAATCCATGACTAAAGTAGCATATCCACAAATTTCACCTACTACACTCATGTAGAGATAATAACAACGGATGCATTTTAAATTTTTTTTTTCAGGAATAGAAAATCATATTTTTTTAATTTTTAGGAAATAGAACTCGGAATAAGTAAAATAAAAAAGCGTTATCTTAAAATTATTACAAATAATAATCATTATTTTATTATTATTTATTTTATTCGATTAATTATAATTAATCGAAATGTATTGAAACTTCCATACATTCATATTAATTCGAAGGCTCCGGCAGGTTTTTTAATCAGATAGAGAAGCCACGAATCGGATTAAATGTAACAAAGATACAACATGCCGTGAATAAACGTTTACTAATGCAATTTGGTCCTATATTTTATCTTCATAAAAATGTACAGAAGGGCGGTATGATTTAATTAGAACTCTGAGAAATTCATGGTGTTAAAACCACATTAAATTGTAAAAGCATAATTATTCCTCATATTTTTTCATCTGTTCTTGTTTTTATAGCTGAGCAATCCTTACGAATATGTGCGAAAAAGTTTAAATTTAGGCACTGACGGTTTATTTGAAAGGCGTCAAAATATATAATTGTTTTTTAAGCTAGGTGCATTTATTTTCATAGTTTATTGTATAGAAATAAGATTCGCGGAAAATATGTAGTCATGCTATACAATCTTTAATTACTAAATTAACTCGCAATGTATGTCTATACCATAATATATTTAACAATGATCACCAATTTATAAGTCCCATCTAGTACGTCAAATATTTCTTCGAATATAATTTTATATATCAATACATTCAAGAAATCATTTGAAAAAAAAATCTCTGAATTAGTACTTAAGTAGTACTGGCTGTTATTCAACATCAAACTAAACATATGGGAGTGTCAAGGACACACAGTTGATTCACGGTTCTATGACCTACACCAACATCGGCTGATTCCCGTGTGTACTAATGACTTCACAGGAACGTTGAGAATTAGGATACAAAAAAGTGTTATTAAAATCGGACTGGTCAGAAATATGGGTGGTGTCTTACAGGGTAGAATAACCTACTTTTACAATATTGCCATTTACACATTCCTTTGATATCTATCTTTTATCTTTAACGTAATTATATGACTCAAAAATAAGATTAAAAAGAATCGCCGAGATGTTTCAGTAGTGAATACTTTGTTACTGAAGTTATTAAACTTTTTATAAGTAGAACGTCGGAATTAATAATTTGTAATTGCAATTGAGACAAAACTGAAGTGGATAGCTCGACGTGGTTTCTTCAATATCCCTTATCTTTTAATAAAATTATACAAAAGAATTCTAAATTTTATTTTGCTCCGAAGGTAAAGTTTTTTTAATATAATTTCTCCCAGCTTCAATTAGTTTTAACGGTAAGTTAATGCAACTATCTACAATCTACATAGTTCCGTTTTAATCAGCAGTGTGTTAGAATTAAAAGATATTAACCACCATTACTGGACTTATTTTAAAGGCAAATAGAAATTGTACACCTCTGATATCCGTTTGAACATGAACAACTCATTAGTGCACTCGGTAGAATGATATATCCCGGGATATATCATTACCAGGTGCAGTAACAACGTTAATTACCACACTTGAAAAAGTGGTATTTTCTGACTGCTAACTAACGGGACTAAAAAACAATGTATATATGTATGGAGGAGATATATTTTTACCAATTTAGAAAAACAGTCACGTTTATATTTAAAAAAAAATTGCACACAAATTATTATAATTATATATTTTATTTGTTTTTAGCGTTTCTGATTGATAAAGTAAGTAAGTTGTAATTAAAATAACGTCTGGCTTTTAATCACAGAATAATTCTCTCCACGACCAACATTTCCGCATACAGGACCCACATAACTAACCTGACGCTTCGCCACATTCTTTATCTAAGTACGTTTGGAAAATAACCAGGCATAAATTGGTCTTTGGCACAGCTTCGTCATAAATGAAGCTTACTTTGCATTATTTTTTTCGCTTCCTTGTCCCTTGACAATTTAAAACACCAAATTTATTTAGTTTATACAGTGCCAAAACATTAACCATTTCAATTTGCCCACATCTTACGAGACTATTGTAAATTTTACGGTTTATGCTTTTCGATTGCGTGGTATTCCGTATTTCGGCGCCGATATTTTACGCTACCGAAATTGAATTTGCCCCTGCTACCGGAATACGCGCCAT
Source organism: Anoplophora glabripennis (assembly GCF_000390285.2). NCBI lineage: Eukaryota > Metazoa > Arthropoda > Insecta > Coleoptera > Cerambycidae > Anoplophora > Anoplophora glabripennis. The sequence continues at coordinate 313,987 of NW_019416285.1, forward strand.
CTGACATGCCAATAAAGCCTCACGTTTTATTTCCAGGTAAGCAACATCCAACTAGACGCTCGCGATCTCGTTTACCTAGATGGCTCCGGTTTCATTCTGTTGGGAGTGTGCCGTATCAACCAGAAGACATGTCTGAGAAGCAGGAATCCAGGTAAGGGGTTGAGCGTTGGTGACGGGTGCTGTCACGTGGAAATTTTGCTTAGGGCGATCTCTTACATACGTACATACAAGATGCATTGATACATGACCTATTATACAAAGAATTAAAGGGTCAAAAGAATTTCCGAAATTTTTCCGTGATTTTTGACACACTGTATTTAGGTGATAAAATGGTCGCATCGGGAATTAAAAAAAAGCATTTTGAAGCTCTAAAATTCTAGTTTTTAGATCTTTCGGTCGAAATTTTTTAGAGGCTACGGTATCATGCAATTTTGAGAAATAGCGCGAGAAAAAAATGTTGCAAATTTTTTTCTTGAGGTTTCCTCACATTTTTACCGCAAATAACGTTTAAAGTGATGTAAAAAAAAAAAAAAAATTCGAAAAATTTTCGAGTTTTTTTTTTGTTTTTTTTGGACAAATTTCTAATTAATTTTTGTGCGGTCTGTAATCACCTAAAATAACAGTTTTTTCAAAACTACCTTTTTTCTTCTCTGGAAAAAATTAATTTTTTTTTCTCATCAATTTAAACGTTATTTGAGGTAAAAATGTGAGAAAACTTAAAAAAAAATCCATTTTAATCATGATTATGAAGTATTTAAGCACAAAAAACGTGACCATTTAATTTTTTTGCAAAAGTTTGACTGAAACAAAGAAAGGTTCGCTAGATCGAGATGAAACTGCACAGAGTTCTTCTGTATGGGTATATCGAACTGTAAACATCATGCTTAACATTAGTCATTCCGTGAATATTTCTAATTTAGCCGTCAATTTTCCAAAAAATCATAAATTCTTTTTCCGAAAAGTTGCAGCAGCATGTAATAGGAAATTTATTTCAGTTTTCGAAACTGCCCTTCAATTCT